>NW_027437854.1:0-94186 GCF_965140245.1 Athene noctua
GAACCAGGCAGAGAATTCCCGGCTAGCAGCTTCCCTGTGGCGGGGAAGTGCAAACGTACACGTTTTCGGCCGAAAACGCGTTTTCCGGCGAAAACGCACACCACGGCTCTTTCTGAGAAAAAGCAAGCACGGAGGACGAGAACCGCTTTTGCCCTGCGTAGCGTTCCGGGCAGCGGGTAGAACCAGGCAGAGAATTCCCGGCTAGCAGCTTCCCTGTGGCGGGGAAGTGCAAACGTACACGTTTTCGGCCGAAAACGCGTTTTCCGGCGAAAACGCACACCACGGCTCTTTCTGAGAAAAAGCAAGCACGGAGGACGAGAACCGCTTTTGCCCTGCGTAGCGTTCCGGGCAGCGGGTAGAACCAGGCAGAGAATTCCCGGCTAGCAGCTTCCCTGTGGCGGGGAAGTGCAAACGTACACGTTTTCGGCCGAAAACGCGTTTTCCGGCGAAAACGCACACCACGGCTCTTTCTGAGAAAAAGCAAGCACGGAGGACGAGAACCGCTTTTGCCCTGCGTAGCGTTCCGGGCAGCGGGTAGAACCAGGCAGAGAATTCCCGGCTAGCAGCTTCCCTGTGGCGGGGAAGTGCAAACGTACACGTTTTCGGCCGAAAACGCGTTTTCCGGCGAAAACGCACACCACGGCTCTTTCTGAGAAAAAGCAAGCACGGAGGACGAGAACCGCTTTTGCCCTGCGTAGCGTTCCGGGCAGCGGGTAGAACCAGGCAGAGAATTCCCGGCTAGCAGCTTCCCTGTGGCGGGGAAGTGCAAACGTACACGTTTTCGGCCGAAAACGCGTTTTCCGGCGAAAACGCACACCACGGCTCTTTCTGAGAAAAAGCAAGCACGGAGGACGAGAACCGCTTTTGCCCTGCGTAGCGTTCCGGGCAGCGGGTAGAACCAGGCAGAGAATTCCCGGCTAGCAGCTTCCCTGTGGCGGGGAAGTGCAAACGTACACGTTTTCGGCCGAAAACGCGTTTTCCGGCGAAAACGCACACCACGGCTCTTTCTGAGAAAAAGCAAGCACGGAGGACGAGAACCGCTTTTGCCCTGCGTAGCGTTCCGGGCAGCGGGTAGAACCAGGCAGAGAATTCCCGGCTAGCAGCTTCCCTGTGGCGGGGAAGTGCAAACGTACACGTTTTCGGCCGAAAACGCGTTTTCCGGCGAAAACGCACACCACGGCTCTTTCTGAGAAAAAGCAAGCACGGAGAACCGCTTTTGCCCTGCGTAGCGTTCCGGGCAGCGGGTAGAACCAGGCAGAGAATTCCCGGCTAGCAGCTTCCCTGTGGCGGGGAAGTGCAAACGTACACGTTTTCGGCCGAAAACGCGTTTTCCGGCGAAAACGCACACCACGGCTCTTTCTGAGAAAAAGCAAGCACGGAGGACGAGAACCGCTTTTGCCCTGCGTAGCGTTCCGGGCAGCGGGTAGAACCAGGCAGAGAATTCCCGGCTAGCAGCTTCCCTGTGGCGGGGAAGTGCAAACGTACACGTTTTCGGCCGAAAACGCGTTTTCCGGCGAAAACGCACACCACGGCTCTTTCTGAGAAAAAGCAAGCACGGAGGACGAGAACCGCTTTTGCCCTGCGTAGCGTTCCGGGCAGCGGGTAGAACCAGGCAGAGAATTCCCGGCTAGCAGCTTCCCTGTGGCGGGGAAGTGCAAACGTACACGTTTTCGGCCGAAAACGCGTTTTCCGGCGAAAACGCACACCACGGCTCTTTCTGAGAAAAAGCAAGCACGGAGGACGAGAACCGCTTTTGCCCTGCGTAGCGTTCCGGGCAGCGGGTAGAACCAGGCAGAGAATTCCCGGCTAGCAGCTTCCCTGTGGCGGGGAAGTGCAAACGTACACGTTTTCGGCCGAAAACGCGTTTTCCGGCGAAAACGCACACCACGGCTCTTTCTGAGAAAAAGCAAGCACGGAGGACGAGAACCGCTTTTGCCCTGCGTAGCGTTCCGGGCAGCGGGTAGAACCAGGCAGAGAATTCCCGGCTAGCAGCTTCCCTGTGGCGGGGAAGTGCAAACGTACACGTTTTCGGCCGAAAACGCGTTTTCCGGCGAAAACGCACACCACGGCTCTTTCTGAGAAAAAGCAAGCACGGAGGACGAGAACCGCTTTTGCCCTGCGTAGCGTTCCGGGCAGCGGGTAGAACCAGGCAGAGAATTCCCGGCTAGCAGCTTCCCTGTGGCGGGGAAGTGCAAACGTACACGTTTTCGGCCGAAAACGCGTTTTCCGGCGAAAACGCACACCACGGCTCTTTCTGAGAAAAAGCAAGCACGGAGGACGAGAACCGCTTTTGCCCTGCGTAGCGTTCCGGGCAGCGGGTAGAACCAGGCAGAGAATTCCCGGCTAGCAGCTTCCCTGTGGCGGGGAAGTGCAAACGTACACGTTTTCGGCCGAAAACGCGTTTTCCGGCGAAAACGCACACCACGGCTCTTTCTGAGAAAAAGCAAGCACGGAGGACGAGAACCGCTTTTGCCCTGCGTAGCGTTCCGGGCAGCGGGTAGAACCAGGCAGAGAATTCCCGGCTAGCAGCTTCCCTGTGGCGGGGAAGTGCAAACGTACACGTTTTCGGCCGAAAACGCGTTTTCCGGCGAAAACGCACACCACGGCTCTTTCTGAGAAAAAGCAAGCACGGAGGACGAGAACCGCTTTTGCCCTGCGTAGCGTTCCGGGCAGCGGGTAGAACCAGGCAGAGAATTCCCGGCTAGCAGCTTCCCTGTGGCGGGGAAGTGCAAACGTACACGTTTTCGGCCGAAAACGCGTTTTCCGGCGAAAACGCACACCACGGCTCTTTCTGAGAAAAAGCAAGCACGGAGGACGAGAACCGCTTTTGCCCTGCGTAGCGTTCCGGGCAGCGGGTAGAACCAGGCAGAGAATTCCCGGCTAGCAGCTTCCCTGTGGCGGGGAAGTGCAAACGTACACGTTTTCGGCCGAAAACGCGTTTTCCGGCGAAAACGCACACCACGGCTCTTTCTGAGAAAAAGCAAGCACGGAGGACGAGAACCGCTTTTGCCCTGCGTAGCGTTCCGGGCAGCGGGTAGAACCAGGCAGAGAATTCCCGGCTAGCAGCTTCCCTGTGGCGGGGAAGTGCAAACGTACACGTTTTCGGCCGAAAACGCGTTTTCCGGCGAAAACGCACACCACGGCTCTTTCTGAGAAAAAGCAAGCACGGAGGACGAGAACCGCTTTTGCCCTGCGTAGCGTTCCGGGCAGCGGGTAGAACCAGGCAGAGAATTCCCGGCTAGCAGCTTCCCTGTGGCGGGGAAGTGCAAACGTACACGTTTTCGGCCGAAAACGCGTTTTCCGGCGAAAACGCACACCACGGCTCTTTCTGAGAAAAAGCAAGCACGGAGGACGAGAACCGCTTTTGCCCTGCGTAGCGTTCCGGGCAGCGGGTAGAACCAGGCAGAGAATTCCCGGCTAGCAGCTTCCCTGTGGCGGGGAAGTGCAAACGTACACGTTTTCGGCCGAAAACGCGTTTTCCGGCGAAAACGCACACCACGGCTCTTTCTGAGAAAAAGCAAGCACGGAGGACGAGAACCGCTTTTGCCCTGCGTAGCGTTCCGGGCAGCGGGTAGAACCAGGCAGAGAATTCCCGGCTAGCAGCTTCCCTGTGGCGGGGAAGTGCAAACGTACACGTTTTCGGCCGAAAACGCGTTTTCCGGCGAAAACGCACACCACGGCTCTTTCTGAGAAAAAGCAAGCACGGAGGACGAGAACCGCTTTTGCCCTGCGTAGCGTTCCGGGCAGCGGGTAGAACCAGGCAGAGAATTCCCGGCTAGCAGCTTCCCTGTGGCGGGGAAGTGCAAACGTACACGTTTTCGGCCGAAAACGCGTTTTCCGGCGAAAACGCACACCACGGCTCTTTCTGAGAAAAAGCAAGCACGGAGGACGAGAACCGCTTTTGCCCTGCGTAGCGTTCCGGGCAGCGGGTAGAACCAGGCAGAGAATTCCCGGCTAGCAGCTTCCCTGTGGCGGGGAAGTGCAAACGTACACGTTTTCGGCCGAAAACGCGTTTTCCGGCGAAAACGCACACCACGGCTCTTTCTGAGAAAAAGCAAGCACGGAGGACGAGAACCGCTTTTGCCCTGCGTAGCGTTCCGGGCAGCGGGTAGAACCAGGCAGAGAATTCCCGGCTAGCAGCTTCCCTGTGGCGGGGAAGTGCAAACGTACACGTTTTCGGCCGAAAACGCGTTTTCCGGCGAAAACGCACACCACGGCTCTTTCTGAGAAAAAGCAAGCACGGAGGACGAGAACCGCTTTTGCCCTGCGTAGCGTTCCGGGCAGCGGGTAGAACCAGGCAGAGAATTCCCGGCTAGCAGCTTCCCTGTGGCGGGGAAGTGCAAACGTACACGTTTTCGGCCGAAAACGCGTTTTCCGGCGAAAACGCACACCACGGCTCTTTCTGAGAAAAAGCAAGCACGGAGGACGAGAACCGCTTTTGCCCTGCGTAGCGTTCCGGGCAGCGGGTAGAACCAGGCAGAGAATTCCCGGCTAGCAGCTTCCCTGTGGCGGGGAAGTGCAAACGTACACGTTTTCGGCCGAAAACGCGTTTTCCGGCGAAAACGCACACCACGGCTCTTTCTGAGAAAAAGCAAGCACGGAGGACGAGAACCGCTTTTGCCCTGCGTAGCGTTCCGGGCAGCGGGTAGAACCAGGCAGAGAATTCCCGGCTAGCAGCTTCCCTGTGGCGGGGAAGTGCAAACGTACACGTTTTCGGCCGAAAACGCGTTTTCCGGCGAAAACGCACACCACGGCTCTTTCTGAGAAAAAGCAAGCACGGAGGACGAGAACCGCTTTTGCCCTGCGTAGCGTTCCGGGCAGCGGGTAGAACCAGGCAGAGAATTCCCGGCTAGCAGCTTCCCTGTGGCGGGGAAGTGCAAACGTACACGTTTTCGGCCGAAAACGCGTTTTCCGGCGAAAACGCACACCACGGCTCTTTCTGAGAAAAAGCAAGCACGGAGGACGAGAACCGCTTTTGCCCTGCGTAGCGTTCCGGGCAGCGGGTAGAACCAGGCAGAGAATTCCCGGCTAGCAGCTTCCCTGTGGCGGGGAAGTGCAAACGTACACGTTTTCGGCCGAAAACGCGTTTTCCGGCGAAAACGCACACCACGGCTCTTTCTGAGAAAAAGCAAGCACGGAGGACGAGAACCGCTTTTGCCCTGCGTAGCGTTCCGGGCAGCGGGTAGAACCAGGCAGAGAATTCCCGGCTAGCAGCTTCCCTGTGGCGGGGAAGTGCAAACGTACACGTTTTCGGCCGAAAACGCGTTTTCCGGCGAAAACGCACACCACGGCTCTTTCTGAGAAAAAGCAAGCACGGAGGACGAGAACCGCTTTTGCCCTGCGTAGCGTTCCGGGCAGCGGGTAGAACCAGGCAGAGAATTCCCGGCTAGCAGCTTCCCTGTGGCGGGGAAGTGCAAACGTACACGTTTTCGGCCGAAAACGCGTTTTCCGGCGAAAACGCACACCACGGCTCTTTCTGAGAAAAAGCAAGCACGGAGGACGAGAACCGCTTTTGCCCTGCGTAGCGTTCCGGGCAGCGGGTAGAACCAGGCAGAGAATTCCCGGCTAGCAGCTTCCCTGTGGCGGGGAAGTGCAAACGTACACGTTTTCGGCCGAAAACGCGTTTTCCGGCGAAAACGCACACCACGGCTCTTTCTGAGAAAAAGCAAGCACGGAGGACGAGAACCGCTTTTGCCCTGCGTAGCGTTCCGGGCAGCGGGTAGAACCAGGCAGAGAATTCCCGGCTAGCAGCTTCCCTGTGGCGGGGAAGTGCAAACGTACACGTTTTCGGCCGAAAACGCGTTTTCCGGCGAAAACGCACACCACGGCTCTTTCTGAGAAAAAGCAAGCACGGAGGACGAGAACCGCTTTTGCCCTGCGTAGCGTTCCGGGCAGCGGGTAGAACCAGGCAGAGAATTCCCGGCTAGCAGCTTCCCTGTGGCGGGGAAGTGCAAACGTACACGTTTTCGGCCGAAAACGCGTTTTCCGGCGAAAACGCACACCACGGCTCTTTCTGAGAAAAAGCAAGCACGGAGGACGAGAACCGCTTTTGCCCTGCGTAGCGTTCCGGGCAGCGGGTAGAACCAGGCAGAGAATTCCCGGCTAGCAGCTTCCCTGTGGCGGGGAAGTGCAAACGTACACGTTTTCGGCCGAAAACGCGTTTTCCGGCGAAAACGCACACCACGGCTCTTTCTGAGAAAAAGCAAGCACGGAGGACGAGAACCGCTTTTGCCCTGCGTAGCGTTCCGGGCAGCGGGTAGAACCAGGCAGAGAATTCCCGGCTAGCAGCTTCCCTGTGGCGGGGAAGTGCAAACGTACACGTTTTCGGCCGAAAACGCGTTTTCCGGCGAAAACGCACACCACGGCTCTTTCTGAGAAAAAGCAAGCACGGAGGACGAGAACCGCTTTTGCCCTGCGTAGCGTTCCGGGCAGCGGGTAGAACCAGGCAGAGAATTCCCGGCTAGCAGCTTCCCTGTGGCGGGGAAGTGCAAACGTACACGTTTTCGGCCGAAAACGCGTTTTCCGGCGAAAACGCACACCACGGCTCTTTCTGAGAAAAAGCAAGCACGGAGGACGAGAACCGCTTTTGCCCTGCGTAGCGTTCCGGGCAGCGGGTAGAACCAGGCAGAGAATTCCCGGCTAGCAGCTTCCCTGTGGCGGGGAAGTGCAAACGTACACGTTTTCGGCCGAAAACGCGTTTTCCGGCGAAAACGCACACCACGGCTCTTTCTGAGAAAAAGCAAGCACGGAGGACGAGAACCGCTTTTGCCCTGCGTAGCGTTCCGGGCAGCGGGTAGAACCAGGCAGAGAATTCCCGGCTAGCAGCTTCCCTGTGGCGGGGAAGTGCAAACGTACACGTTTTCGGCCGAAAACGCGTTTTCCGGCGAAAACGCACACCACGGCTCTTTCTGAGAAAAAGCAAGCACGGAGGACGAGAACCGCTTTTGCCCTGCGTAGCGTTCCGGGCAGCGGGTAGAACCAGGCAGAGAATTCCCGGCTAGCAGCTTCCCTGTGGCGGGGAAGTGCAAACGTACACGTTTTCGGCCGAAAACGCGTTTTCCGGCGAAAACGCACACCACGGCTCTTTCTGAGAAAAAGCAAGCACGGAGGACGAGAACCGCTTTTGCCCTGCGTAGCGTTCCGGGCAGCGGGTAGAACCAGGCAGAGAATTCCCGGCTAGCAGCTTCCCTGTGGCGGGGAAGTGCAAACGTACACGTTTTCGGCCGAAAACGCGTTTTCCGGCGAAAACGCACACCACGGCTCTTTCTGAGAAAAAGCAAGCACGGAGGACGAGAACCGCTTTTGCCCTGCGTAGCGTTCCGGGCAGCGGGTAGAACCAGGCAGAGAATTCCCGGCTAGCAGCTTCCCTGTGGCGGGGAAGTGCAAACGTACACGTTTTCGGCCGAAAACGCGTTTTCCGGCGAAAACGCACACCACGGCTCTTTCTGAGAAAAAGCAAGCACGGAGGACGAGAACCGCTTTTGCCCTGCGTAGCGTTCCGGGCAGCGGGTAGAACCAGGCAGAGAATTCCCGGCTAGCAGCTTCCCTGTGGCGGGGAAGTGCAAACGTACACGTTTTCGGCCGAAAACGCGTTTTCCGGCGAAAACGCACACCACGGCTCTTTCTGAGAAAAAGCAAGCACGGAGGACGAGAACCGCTTTTGCCCTGCGTAGCGTTCCGGGCAGCGGGTAGAACCAGGCAGAGAATTCCCGGCTAGCAGCTTCCCTGTGGCGGGGAAGTGCAAACGTACACGTTTTCGGCCGAAAACGCGTTTTCCGGCGAAAACGCACACCACGGCTCTTTCTGAGAAAAAGCAAGCACGGAGGACGAGAACCGCTTTTGCCCTGCGTAGCGTTCCGGGCAGCGGGTAGAACCAGGCAGAGAATTCCCGGCTAGCAGCTTCCCTGTGGCGGGGAAGTGCAAACGTACACGTTTTCGGCCGAAAACGCGTTTTCCGGCGAAAACGCACACCACGGCTCTTTCTGAGAAAAAGCAAGCACGGAGGACGAGAACCGCTTTTGCCCTGCGTAGCGTTCCGGGCAGCGGGTAGAACCAGGCAGAGAATTCCCGGCTAGCAGCTTCCCTGTGGCGGGGAAGTGCAAACGTACACGTTTTCGGCCGAAAACGCGTTTTCCGGCGAAAACGCACACCACGGCTCTTTCTGAGAAAAAGCAAGCACGGAGGACGAGAACCGCTTTTGCCCTGCGTAGCGTTCCGGGCAGCGGGTAGAACCAGGCAGAGAATTCCCGGCTAGCAGCTTCCCTGTGGCGGGGAAGTGCAAACGTACACGTTTTCGGCCGAAAACGCGTTTTCCGGCGAAAACGCACACCACGGCTCTTTCTGAGAAAAAGCAAGCACGGAGGACGAGAACCGCTTTTGCCCTGCGTAGCGTTCCGGGCAGCGGGTAGAACCAGGCAGAGAATTCCCGGCTAGCAGCTTCCCTGTGGCGGGGAAGTGCAAACGTACACGTTTTCGGCCGAAAACGCGTTTTCCGGCGAAAACGCACACCACGGCTCTTTCTGAGAAAAAGCAAGCACGGAGGACGAGAACCGCTTTTGCCCTGCGTAGCGTTCCGGGCAGCGGGTAGAACCAGGCAGAGAATTCCCGGCTAGCAGCTTCCCTGTGGCGGGGAAGTGCAAACGTACACGTTTTCGGCCGAAAACGCGTTTTCCGGCGAAAACGCACACCACGGCTCTTTCTGAGAAAAAGCAAGCACGGAGGACGAGAACCGCTTTTGCCCTGCGTAGCGTTCCGGGCAGCGGGTAGAACCAGGCAGAGAATTCCCGGCTAGCAGCTTCCCTGTGGCGGGGAAGTGCAAACGTACACGTTTTCGGCCGAAAACGCGTTTTCCGGCGAAAACGCACACCACGGCTCTTTCTGAGAAAAAGCAAGCACGGAGGACGAGAACCGCTTTTGCCCTGCGTAGCGTTCCGGGCAGCGGGTAGAACCAGGCAGAGAATTCCCGGCTAGCAGCTTCCCTGTGGCGGGGAAGTGCAAACGTACACGTTTTCGGCCGAAAACGCGTTTTCCGGCGAAAACGCACACCACGGCTCTTTCTGAGAAAAAGCAAGCACGGAGGACGAGAACCGCTTTTGCCCTGCGTAGCGTTCCGGGCAGCGGGTAGAACCAGGCAGAGAATTCCCGGCTAGCAGCTTCCCTGTGGCGGGGAAGTGCAAACGTACACGTTTTCGGCCGAAAACGCGTTTTCCGGCGAAAACGCACACCACGGCTCTTTCTGAGAAAAAGCAAGCACGGAGGACGAGAACCGCTTTTGCCCTGCGTAGCGTTCCGGGCAGCGGGTAGAACCAGGCAGAGAATTCCCGGCTAGCAGCTTCCCTGTGGCGGGGAAGTCCAAACGTACACGTTTTCGGCCGAAAGCGCGTTTTCCGGCGAAAACGCACACCACGGCTCTTTCTGAGAAAAAGCAAGCACGGAGGACGAGAACCGCTTTTGCCCTGCGTAGCGTTCCGGGCAGCGGGTAGAACCAGGCAGAGAATTCCCGGCTAGCAGCTTCCCTGTGGCGGGGAAGTGCAAACGTACACGTTTTCGGCCGAAAACGCGTTTTCCGGCGAAAACGCACACCACGGCTCTTTCTGAGAAAAAGCAAGCACGGAGGACGAGAACCGCTTTTGCCCTGCGTAGCGTTCCGGGCAGCGGGTAGAACCAGGCAGAGAATTCCCGGCTAGCAGCTTCCCTGTGGCGGGGAAGTGCAAACGTACACGTTTTCGGCCGAAAACGCGTTTTCCGGCGAAAACGCACACCACGGCTCTTTCTGAGAAAAAGCAAGCACGGAGGACGAGAACCGCTTTTGCCCTGCGTAGCGTTCCGGGCAGCGGGTAGAACCAGGCAGAGAATTCCCGGCTAGCAGCTTCCCTGTGGCGGGGAAGTGCAAACGTACACGTTTTCGGCCGAAAACGCGTTTTCCGGCGAAAACGCACACCACGGCTCTTTCTGAGAAAAAGCAAGCACGAGAGGACGAGAACCGCTTTTGCCCTGCGTAGCGTTCCGGGCAGCGGGTAGAACCAGGCAGAGAATTCCCGGCTAGCAGCTTCCCTGTGGCGGGGAAGTGCAAACGTACACGTTTTCGGCCGAAAACGCGTTTTCCGGCGAAAACGCACACCACGGCTCTTTCTGAGAAAAAGCAAGCACGGAGGACGAGAACCGCTTTTGCCCTGCGTAGCGTTCCGGGCAGCGGGTAGAACCAGGCAGAGAATTCCCGGCTAGCAGCTTCCCTGTGGCGGGGAAGTGCAAACGTACACGTTTTCGGCCGAAAACGCGTTTTCCGGCGAAAACGCACACCACGGCTCTTTCTGAGAAAAAGCAAGCACGGAGGACGAGAACCGCTTTTGCCCTGCGTAGCGTTCCGGGCAGCGGGTAGAACCAGGCAGAGAATTCCCGGCTAGCAGCTTCCCTGTGGCGGGGAAGTGCAAACGTACACGTTTTCGGCCGAAAACGCGTTTTCCGGCGAAAACGCACACCACGGCTCTTTCTGAGAAAAAGCAAGCACGGAGGACGAGAACCGCTTTTGCCCTGCGTAGCGTTCCGGGCAGCGGGTAGAACCAGGCAGAGAATTCCCGGCTAGCAGCTTCCCTGTGGCGGGGAAGTGCAAACGTACACGTTTTCGGCCGAAAACGCGTTTTCCGGCGAAAACGCACACCACGGCTCTTTCTGAGAAAAAGCAAGCACGGAGGACGAGAACCGCTTTTGCCCTGCGTAGCGTTCCGGGCAGCGGGTAGAACCAGGCAGAGAATTCCCGGCTAGCAGCTTCCCTGTGGCGGGGAAGTGCAAACGTACACGTTTTCGGCCGAAAACGCGTTTTCCGGCGAAAACGCACACCACGGCTCTTTCTGAGAAAAAGCAAGCACGGAGGACGAGAACCGCTTTTGCCCTGCGTAGCGTTCCGGGCAGCGGGTAGAACCAGGCAGAGAATTCCCGGCTAGCAGCTTCCCTGTGGCGGGGAAGTGCAAACGTACACGTTTTCGGCCGAAAACGCGTTTTCCGGCGAAAACGCACACCACGGCTCTTTCTGAGAAAAAGCAAGCACGGAGGACGAGAACCGCTTTTGCCCTGCGTAGCGTTCCGGGCAGCGGGTAGAACCAGGCAGAGAATTCCCGGCTAGCAGCTTCCCTGTGGCGGGGAAGTGCAAACGTACACGTTTTCGGCCGAAAACGCGTTTTCCGGCGAAAACGCACACCACGGCTCTTTCTGAGAAAAAGCAAGCACGGAGGACGAGAACCGCTTTTGCCCTGCGTAGCGTTCCGGGCAGCGGGTAGAACCAGGCAGAGAATTCCCGGCTAGCAGCTTCCCTGTGGCGGGGAAGTGCAAACGTACACGTTTTCGGCCGAAAACGCGTTTTCCGGCGAAAACGCACACCACGGCTCTTTCTGAGAAAAAGCAAGCACGGAGGACGAGAACCGCTTTTGCCCTGCGTAGCGTTCCGGGCAGCGGGTAGAACCAGGCAGAGAATTCCCGGCTAGCAGCTTCCCTGTGGCGGGGAAGTGCAAACGTACACGTTTTCGGCCGAAAACGCGTTTTCCGGCGAAAACGCACACCACGGCTCTTTCTGAGAAAAAGCAAGCACGGAGGACGAGAACCGCTTTTGCCCTGCGTAGCGTTCCGGGCAGCGGGTAGAACCAGGCAGAGAATTCCCGGCTAGCAGCTTCCCTGTGGCGGGGAAGTGCAAACGTACACGTTTTCGGCCGAAAACGCGTTTTCCGGCGAAAACGCACACCACGGCTCTTTCTGAGAAAAAGCAAGCACGGAGGACGAGAACCGCTTTTGCCCTGCGTAGCGTTCCGGGCAGCGGGTAGAACCAGGCAGAGAATTCCCGGCTAGCAGCTTCCCTGTGGCGGGGAAGTGCAAACGTACACGTTTTCGGCCGAAAACGCGTTTTCCGGCGAAAACGCACACCACGGCTCTTTCTGAGAAAAAGCAAGCACGGAGGACGAGAACCGCTTTTGCCCTGCGTAGCGTTCCGGGCAGCGGGTAGAACCAGGCAGAGAATTCCCGGCTAGCAGCTTCCCTGTGGCGGGGAAGTGCAAACGTACACGTTTTCGGCCGAAAACGCGTTTTCCGGCGAAAACGCACACCACGGCTCTTTCTGAGAAAAAGCAAGCACGGAGGACGAGAACCGCTTTTGCCCTGCGTAGCGTTCCGGGCAGCGGGTAGAACCAGGCAGAGAATTCCCGGCTAGCAGCTTCCCTGTGGCGGGGAAGTGCAAACGTACACGTTTTCGGCCGAAAACGCGTTTTCCGGCGAAAACGCACACCACGGCTCTTTCTGAGAAAAAGCAAGCACGGAGGACGAGAACCGCTTTTGCCCTGCGTAGCGTTCCGGGCAGCGGGTAGAACCAGGCAGAGAATTCCCGGCTAGCAGCTTCCCTGTGGCGGGGAAGTGCAAACGTACACGTTTTCGGCCGAAAACGCGTTTTCCGGCGAAAACGCACACCACGGCTCTTTCTGAGAAAAAGCAAGCACGGAGGACGAGAACCGCTTTTGCCCTGCGTAGCGTTCCGGGCAGCGGGTAGAACCAGGCAGAGAATTCCCGGCTAGCAGCTTCCCTGTGGCGGGGAAGTGCAAACGTACACGTTTTCGGCCGAAAACGCGTTTTCCGGCGAAAACGCACACCACGGCTCTTTCTGAGAAAAAGCAAGCACGGAGGACGAGAACCGCTTTTGCCCTGCGTAGCGTTCCGGGCAGCGGGTAGAACCAGGCAGAGAATTCCCGGCTAGCAGCTTCCCTGTGGCGGGGAAGTGCAAACGTACACGTTTTCGGCCGAAAACGCGTTTTCCGGCGAAAACGCACACCACGGCTCTTTCTGAGAAAAAGCAAGCACGGAGGACGAGAACCGCTTTTGCCCTGCGTAGCGTTCCGGGCAGCGGGTAGAACCAGGCAGAGAATTCCCGGCTAGCAGCTTCCCTGTGGCGGGGAAGTGCAAACGTACACGTTTTCGGCCGAAAACGCGTTTTCCGGCGAAAACGCACACCACGGCTCTTTCTGAGAAAAAGCAAGCACGGAGGACGAGAACCGCTTTTGCCCTGCGTAGCGTTCCGGGCAGCGGGTAGAACCAGGCAGAGAATTCCCGGCTAGCAGCTTCCCTGTGGCGGGGAAGTGCAAACGTACACGTTTTCGGCCGAAAACGCGTTTTCCGGCGAAAACGCACACCACGGCTCTTTCTGAGAAAAAGCAAGCACGGAGGACGAGAACCGCTTTTGCCCTGCGTAGCGTTCCGGGCAGCGGGTAGAACCAGGCAGAGAATTCCCGGCTAGCAGCTTCCCTGTGGCGGGGAAGTGCAAACGTACACGTTTTCGGCCGAAAACGCGTTTTCCGGCGAAAACGCACACCACGGCTCTTTCTGAGAAAAAGCAAGCACGGAGGACGAGAACCGCTTTTGCCCTGCGTAGCGTTCCGGGCAGCGGGTAGAACCAGGCAGAGAATTCCCGGCTAGCAGCTTCCCTGTGGCGGGGAAGTGCAAACGTACACGTTTTCGGCCGAAAACGCGTTTTCCGGCGAAAACGCACACCACGGCTCTTTCTGAGAAAAAGCAAGCACGGAGGACGAGAACCGCTTTTGCCCTGCGTAGCGTTCCGGGCAGCGGGTAGAACCAGGCAGAGAATTCCCGGCTAGCAGCTTCCCTGTGGCGGGGAAGTGCAAACGTACACGTTTTCGGCCGAAAACGCGTTTTCCGGCGAAAACGCACACCACGGCTCTTTCTGAGAAAAAGCAAGCACGGAGGACGAGAACCGCTTTTGCCCTGCGTAGCGTTCCGGGCAGCGGGTAGAACCAGGCAGAGAATTCCCGGCTAGCAGCTTCCCTGTGGCGGGGAAGTGCAAACGTACACGTTTTCGGCCGAAAACGCGTTTTCCGGCGAAAACGCACACCACGGCTCTTTCTGAGAAAAAGCAAGCACGGAGGACGAGAACCGCTTTTGCCCTGCGTAGCGTTCCGGGCAGCGGGTAGAACCAGGCAGAGAATTCCCGGCTAGCAGCTTCCCTGTGGCGGGGAAGTGCAAACGTACACGTTTTCGGCCGAAAACGCGTTTTCCGGCGAAAACGCACACCACGGCTCTTTCTGAGAAAAAGCAAGCACGGAGGACGAGAACCGCTTTTGCCCTGCGTAGCGTTCCGGGCAGCGGGTAGAACCAGGCAGAGAATTCCCGGCTAGCAGCTTCCCTGTGGCGGGGAAGTGCAAACGTACACGTTTTCGGCCGAAAACGCGTTTTCCGGCGAAAACGCACACCACGGCTCTTTCTGAGAAAAAGCAAGCACGGAGGACGAGAACCGCTTTTGCCCTGCGTAGCGTTCCGGGCAGCGGGTAGAACCAGGCAGAGAATTCCCGGCTAGCAGCTTCCCTGTGGCGGGGAAGTGCAAACGTACACGTTTTCGGCCGAAAACGCGTTTTCCGGCGAAAACGCACACCACGGCTCTTTCTGAGAAAAAGCAAGCACGGAGGACGAGAACCGCTTTTGCCCTGCGTAGCGTTCCGGGCAGCGGGTAGAACCAGGCAGAGAATTCCCGGCTAGCAGCTTCCCTGTGGCGGGGAAGTGCAAACGTACACGTTTTCGGCCGAAAACGCGTTTTCCGGCGAAAACGCACACCACGGCTCTTTCTGAGAAAAAGCAAGCACGGAGGACGAGAACCGCTTTTGCCCTGCGTAGCGTTCCGGGCAGCGGGTAGAACCAGGCAGAGAATTCCCGGCTAGCAGCTTCCCTGTGGCGGGGAAGTGCAAACGTACACGTTTTCGGCCGAAAACGCGTTTTCCGGCGAAAACGCACACCACGGCTCTTTCTGAGAAAAAGCAAGCACGGAGGACGAGAACCGCTTTTGCCCTGCGTAGCGTTCCGGGCAGCGGGTAGAACCAGGCAGAGAATTCCCGGCTAGCAGCTTCCCTGTGGCGGGGAAGTGCAAACGTACACGTTTTCGGCCGAAAACGCGTTTTCCGGCGAAAACGCACACCACGGCTCTTTCTGAGAAAAAGCAAGCACGGAGGACGAGAACCGCTTTTGCCCTGCGTAGCGTTCCGGGCAGCGGGTAGAACCAGGCAGAGAATTCCCGGCTAGCAGCTTCCCTGTGGCGGGGAAGTGCAAACGTACACGTTTTCGGCCGAAAACGCGTTTTCCGGCGAAAACGCACACCACGGCTCTTTCTGAGAAAAAGCAAGCACGGAGGACGAGAACCGCTTTTGCCCTGCGTAGCGTTCCGGGCAGCGGGTAGAACCAGGCAGAGAATTCCCGGCTAGCAGCTTCCCTGTGGCGGGGAAGTGCAAACGTACACGTTTTCGGCCGAAAACGCGTTTTCCGGCGAAAACGCACACCACGGCTCTTTCTGAGAAAAAGCAAGCACGGAGGACGAGAACCGCTTTTGCCCTGCGTAGCGTTCCGGGCAGCGGGTAGAACCAGGCAGAGAATTCCCGGCTAGCAGCTTCCCTGTGGCGGGGAAGTGCAAACGTACACGTTTTCGGCCGAAAACGCGTTTTCCGGCGAAAACGCACACCACGGCTCTTTCTGAGAAAAAGCAAGCACGGAGGACGAGAACCGCTTTTGCCCTGCGTAGCGTTCCGGGCAGCGGGTAGAACCAGGCAGAGAATTCCCGGCTAGCAGCTTCCCTGTGGCGGGGAAGTGCAAACGTACACGTTTTCGGCCGAAAACGCGTTTTCCGGCGAAAACGCACACCACGGCTCTTTCTGAGAAAAAGCAAGCACGGAGGACGAGAACCGCTTTTGCCCTGCGTAGCGTTCCGGGCAGCGGGTAGAACCAGGCAGAGAATTCCCGGCTAGCAGCTTCCCTGTGGCGGGGAAGTGCAAACGTACACGTTTTCGGCCGAAAACGCGTTTTCCGGCGAAAACGCACACCACGGCTCTTTCTGAGAAAAAGCAAGCACGGAGGACGAGAACCGCTTTTGCCCTGCGTAGCGTTCCGGGCAGCGGGTAGAACCAGGCAGAGAATTCCCGGCTAGCAGCTTCCCTGTGGCGGGGAAGTGCAAACGTACACGTTTTCGGCCGAAAACGCGTTTTCCGGCGAAAACGCACACCACGGCTCTTTCTGAGAAAAAGCAAGCACGGAGGACGAGAACCGCTTTTGCCCTGCGTAGCGTTCCGGGCAGCGGGTAGAACCAGGCAGAGAATTCCCGGCTAGCAGCTTCCCTGTGGCGGGGAAGTGCAAACGTACACGTTTTCGGCCGAAAACGCGTTTTCCGGCGAAAACGCACACCACGGCTCTTTCTGAGAAAAAGCAAGCACGGAGGACGAGAACCGCTTTTGCCCTGCGTAGCGTTCCGGGCAGCGGGTAGAACCAGGCAGAGAATTCCCGGCTAGCAGCTTCCCTGTGGCGGGGAAGTGCAAACGTACACGTTTTCGGCCGAAAACGCGTTTTCCGGCGAAAACGCACACCACGGCTCTTTCTGAGAAAAAGCAAGCACGGAGGACGAGAACCGCTTTTGCCCTGCGTAGCGTTCCGGGCAGCGGGTAGAACCAGGCAGAGAATTCCCGGCTAGCAGCTTCCCTGTGGCGGGGAAGTGCAAACGTACACGTTTTCGGCCGAAAACGCGTTTTCCGGCGAAAACGCACACCACGGCTCTTTCTGAGAAAAAGCAAGCACGGAGGACGAGAACCGCTTTTGCCCTGCGTAGCGTTCCGGGCAGCGGGTAGAACCAGGCAGAGAATTCCCGGCTAGCAGCTTCCCTGTGGCGGGGAAGTGCAAACGTACACGTTTTCGGCCGAAAACGCGTTTTCCGGCGAAAACGCACACCACGGCTCTTTCTGAGAAAAAGCAAGCACGGAGGACGAGAACCGCTTTTGCCCTGCGTAGCGTTCCGGGCAGCGGGTAGAACCAGGCAGAGAATTCCCGGCTAGCAGCTTCCCTGTGGCGGGGAAGTGCAAACGTACACGTTTTCGGCCGAAAACGCGTTTTCCGGCGAAAACGCACACCACGGCTCTTTCTGAGAAAAAGCAAGCACGGAGGACGAGAACCGCTTTTGCCCTGCGTAGCGTTCCGGGCAGCGGGTAGAACCAGGCAGAGAATTCCCGGCTAGCAGCTTCCCTGTGGCGGGGAAGTGCAAACGTACACGTTTTCGGCCGAAAACGCGTTTTCCGGCGAAAACGCACACCACGGCTCTTTCTGAGAAAAAGCAAGCACGGAGGACGAGAACCGCTTTTGCCCTGCGTAGCGTTCCGGGCAGCGGGTAGAACCAGGCAGAGAATTCCCGGCTAGCAGCTTCCCTGTGGCGGGGAAGTGCAAACGTACACGTTTTCGGCCGAAAACGCGTTTTCCGGCGAAAACGCACACCACGGCTCTTTCTGAGAAAAAGCAAGCACGGAGGACGAGAACCGCTTTTGCCCTGCGTAGCGTTCCGGGCAGCGGGTAGAACCAGGCAGAGAATTCCCGGCTAGCAGCTTCCCTGTGGCGGGGAAGTGCAAACGTACACGTTTTCGGCCGAAAACGCGTTTTCCGGCGAAAACGCACACCACGGCTCTTTCTGAGAAAAAGCAAGCACGGAGGACGAGAACCGCTTTTGCCCTGCGTAGCGTTCCGGGCAGCGGGTAGAACCAGGCAGAGAATTCCCGGCTAGCAGCTTCCCTGTGGCGGGGAAGTGCAAACGTACACGTTTTCGGCCGAAAACGCGTTTTCCGGCGAAAACGCACACCACGGCTCTTTCTGAGAAAAAGCAAGCACGGAGGACGAGAACCGCTTTTGCCCTGCGTAGCGTTCCGGGCAGCGGGTAGAACCAGGCAGAGAATTCCCGGCTAGCAGCTTCCCTGTGGCGGGGAAGTGCAAACGTACACGTTTTCGGCCGAAAACGCGTTTTCCGGCGAAAACGCACACCACGGCTCTTTCTGAGAAAAAGCAAGCACGGAGGACGAGAACCGCTTTTGCCCTGCGTAGCGTTCCGGGCAGCGGGTAGAACCAGGCAGAGAATTCCCGGCTAGCAGCTTCCCTGTGGCGGGGAAGTGCAAACGTACACGTTTTCGGCCGAAAACGCGTTTTCCGGCGAAAACGCACACCACGGCTCTTTCTGAGAAAAAGCAAGCACGGAGGACGAGAACCGCTTTTGCCCTGCGTAGCGTTCCGGGCAGCGGGTAGAACCAGGCAGAGAATTCCCGGCTAGCAGCTTCCCTGTGGCGGGGAAGTGCAAACGTACACGTTTTCGGCCGAAAACGCGTTTTCCGGCGAAAACGCACACCACGGCTCTTTCTGAGAAAAAGCAAGCACGGAGGACGAGAACCGCTTTTGCCCTGCGTAGCGTTCCGGGCAGCGGGTAGAACCAGGCAGAGAATTCCCGGCTAGCAGCTTCCCTGTGGCGGGGAAGTGCAAACGTACACGTTTTCGGCCGAAAACGCGTTTTCCGGCGAAAACGCACACCACGGCTCTTTCTGAGAAAAAGCAAGCACGGAGGACGAGAACCGCTTTTGCCCTGCGTAGCGTTCCGGGCAGCGGGTAGAACCAGGCAGAGAATTCCCGGCTAGCAGCTTCCCTGTGGCGGGGAAGTGCAAACGTACACGTTTTCGGCCGAAAACGCGTTTTCCGGCGAAAACGCACACCACGGCTCTTTCTGAGAAAAAGCAAGCACGGAGGACGAGAACCGCTTTTGCCCTGCGTAGCGTTCCGGGCAGCGGGTAGAACCAGGCAGAGAATTCCCGGCTAGCAGCTTCCCTGTGGCGGGGAAGTGCAAACGTACACGTTTTCGGCCGAAAACGCGTTTTCCGGCGAAAACGCACACCACGGCTCTTTCTGAGAAAAAGCAAGCACGGAGGACGAGAACCGCTTTTGCCCTGCGTAGCGTTCCGGGCAGCGGGTAGAACCAGGCAGAGAATTCCCGGCTAGCAGCTTCCCTGTGGCGGGGAAGTGCAAACGTACACGTTTTCGGCCGAAAACGCGTTTTCCGGCGAAAACGCACACCACGGCTCTTTCTGAGAAAAAGCAAGCACGGAGGACGAGAACCGCTTTTGCCCTGCGTAGCGTTCCGGGCAGCGGGTAGAACCAGGCAGAGAATTCCCGGCTAGCAGCTTCCCTGTGGCGGGGAAGTGCAAACGTACACGTTTTCGGCCGAAAACGCGTTTTCCGGCGAAAACGCACACCACGGCTCTTTCTGAGAAAAAGCAAGCACGGAGGACGAGAACCGCTTTTGCCCTGCGTAGCGTTCCGGGCAGCGGGTAGAACCAGGCAGAGAATTCCCGGCTAGCAGCTTCCCTGTGGCGGGGAAGTGCAAACGTACACGTTTTCGGCCGAAAACGCGTTTTCCGGCGAAAACGCACACCACGGCTCTTTCTGAGAAAAAGCAAGCACGGAGGACGAGAACCGCTTTTGCCCTGCGTAGCGTTCCGGGCAGCGGGTAGAACCAGGCAGAGAATTCCCGGCTAGCAGCTTCCCTGTGGCGGGGAAGTGCAAACGTACACGTTTTCGGCCGAAAACGCGTTTTCCGGCGAAAACGCACACCACGGCTCTTTCTGAGAAAAAGCAAGCACGGAGGACGAGAACCGCTTTTGCCCTGCGTAGCGTTCCGGGCAGCGGGTAGAACCAGGCAGAGAATTCCCGGCTAGCAGCTTCCCTGTGGCGGGGAAGTGCAAACGTACACGTTTTCGGCCGAAAACGCGTTTTCCGGCGAAAACGCACACCACGGCTCTTTCTGAGAAAAAGCAAGCACGGAGGACGAGAACCGCTTTTGCCCTGCGTAGCGTTCCGGGCAGCGGGTAGAACCAGGCAGAGAATTCCCGGCTAGCAGCTTCCCTGTGGCGGGGAAGTGCAAACGTACACGTTTTCGGCCGAAAACGCGTTTTCCGGCGAAAACGCACACCACGGCTCTTTCTGAGAAAAAGCAAGCACGGAGGACGAGAACCGCTTTTGCCCTGCGTAGCGTTCCGGGCAGCGGGTAGAACCAGGCAGAGAATTCCCGGCTAGCAGCTTCCCTGTGGCGGGGAAGTGCAAACGTACACGTTTTCGGCCGAAAACGCGTTTTCCGGCGAAAACGCACACCACGGCTCTTTCTGAGAAAAAGCAAGCACGGAGGACGAGAACCGCTTTTGCCCTGCGTAGCGTTCCGGGCAGCGGGTAGAACCAGGCAGAGAATTCCCGGCTAGCAGCTTCCCTGTGGCGGGGAAGTGCAAACGTACACGTTTTCGGCCGAAAACGCGTTTTCCGGCGAAAACGCACACCACGGCTCTTTCTGAGAAAAAGCAAGCACGGAGGACGAGAACCGCTTTTGCCCTGCGTAGCGTTCCGGGCAGCGGGTAGAACCAGGCAGAGAATTCCCGGCTAGCAGCTTCCCTGTGGCGGGGAAGTGCAAACGTACACGTTTTCGGCCGAAAACGCGTTTTCCGGCGAAAACGCACACCACGGCTCTTTCTGAGAAAAAGCAAGCACGGAGGACGAGAACCGCTTTTGCCCTGCGTAGCGTTCCGGGCAGCGGGTAGAACCAGGCAGAGAATTCCCGGCTAGCAGCTTCCCTGTGGCGGGGAAGTGCAAACGTACACGTTTTCGGCCGAAAACGCGTTTTCCGGCGAAAACGCACACCACGGCTCTTTCTGAGAAAAAGCAAGCACGGAGGACGAGAACCGCTTTTGCCCTGCGTAGCGTTCCGGGCAGCGGGTAGAACCAGGCAGAGAATTCCCGGCTAGCAGCTTCCCTGTGGCGGGGAAGTGCAAACGTACACGTTTTCGGCCGAAAACGCGTTTTCCGGCGAAAACGCACACCACGGCTCTTTCTGAGAAAAAGCAAGCACGGAGGACGAGAACCGCTTTTGCCCTGCGTAGCGTTCCGGGCAGCGGGTAGAACCAGGCAGAGAATTCCCGGCTAGCAGCTTCCCTGTGGCGGGGAAGTGCAAACGTACACGTTTTCGGCCGAAAACGCGTTTTCCGGCGAAAACGCACACCACGGCTCTTTCTGAGAAAAAGCAAGCACGGAGGACGAGAGCTTTTGCCCTGCGTAGCGTTCCGGGCAGCGGGTAGAACCAGGCAGAGAATTCCCGGCTAGCAGCTTCCCTGTGGCGGGGAAGTGCAAACGTACACGTTTTCGGCCGAAAACGCGTTTTCCGGCGAAAACGCACACCACGGCTCTTTCTGAGAAAAAGCAAGCACGGAGGACGAGAACCGCTTTTGCCCTGCGTAGCGTTCCGGGCAGCGGGTAGAACCAGGCAGAGAATTCCCGGCTAGCAGCTTCCCTGTGGCGGGGAAGTGCAAACGTACACGTTTTCGGCCGAAAACGCGTTTTCCGGCGAAAACGCGCACACCACGGCTCTTTCTGAGAAAAAGCAAGCACGGAGGACGAGAACCGCTTTTGCCCTGGGTAGCTTTCCGGGCAGCGGGTAGAACCAGGCAGAGAATTCCCGGCTAGCAGCTTCCCTGTGGCGGGGAAGTGCAAACGTACACGTTTTCGGCCGAAAACGCGTTTTCCGGCGAAAACGCACACCACGGCTCTTTCTGAGAAAAAGCAAGCACGGAGGACGAGAACCGCTTTTGCCCTGCGTAGCGTTCCGGGCAGCGGGTAGAACCAGGCAGAGAATTCCCGGCTAGCAGCTTCCCTGTGGCGGGGAAGTGCAAACGTACACGTTTTCGGCCGAAAACGCGTTTTCCGGCGAAAACGCACACCACGGCTCTTTCTGAGAAAAAGCAAGCACGGAGGACGAGAACCGCTTTTGCCCTGCGTAGCGTTCCGGGCAGCGGGTAGAACCAGGCAGAGAATTCCCGGCTAGCAGCTTCCCTGTGGCGGGGAAGTGCAAACGTACACGTTTTCGGCCGAAAACGCGTTTTCCGGCGAAAACGCACACCACGGCTCTTTCTGAGAAAAAGCAAGCACGGAGGACGAGAACCGCTTTTGCCCTGCGTAGCGTTCCGGGCAGCGGGTAGAACCAGGCAGAGAATTCCCGGCTAGCAGCTTCCCTGTGGCGGGGAAGTGCAAACGTACACGTTTTCGGCCGAAAACGCGTTTTCCGGCGAAAACGCACACCACGGCTCTTTCTGAGAAAAAGCAAGCACGGAGGACGAGAACCGCTTTTGCCCTGCGTAGCGTTCCGGGCAGCGGGTAGAACCAGGCAGAGAATTCCCGGCTAGCAGCTTCCCTGTGGCGGGGAAGTGCAAACGTACACGTTTTCGGCCGAAAACGCGTTTTCCGGCGAAAACGCACACCACGGCTCTTTCTGAGAAAAAGCAAGCACGGAGGACGAGAACCGCTTTTGCCCTGCGTAGCGTTCCGGGCAGCGGGTAGAACCAGGCAGAGAATTCCCGGCTAGCAGCTTCCCTGTGGCGGGGAAGTGCAAACGTACACGTTTTCGGCCGAAAACGCGTTTTCCGGCGAAAACGCACACCACGGCTCTTTCTGAGAAAAAGCAAGCACGGAGGACGAGAACCGCTTTTGCCCTGCGTAGCGTTCCGGGCAGCGGGTAGAACCAGGCAGAGAATTCCCGGCTAGCAGCTTCCCTGTGGCGGGGAAGTGCAAACGTACACGTTTTCGGCCGAAAACGCGTTTTCCGGCGAAAACGCACACCACGGCTCTTTCTGAGAAAAAGCAAGCACGGAGGACGAGAACCGCTTTTGCCCTGCGTAGCGTTCCGGGCAGCGGGTAGAACCAGGCAGAGAATTCCCGGCTAGCAGCTTCCCTGTGGCGGGGAAGTGCAAACGTACACGTTTTCGGCCGAAAACGCGTTTTCCGGCGAAAACGCACACCACGGCTCTTTCTGAGAAAAAGCAAGCACGGAGGACGAGAACCGCTTTTGCCCTGCGTAGCGTTCCGGGCAGCGGGTAGAACCAGGCAGAGAATTCCCGGCTAGCAGCTTCCCTGTGGCGGGGAAGTGCAAACGTACACGTTTTCGGCCGAAAACGCGTTTTCCGGCGAAAACGCACACCACGGCTCTTTCTGAGAAAAAGCAAGCACGGAGGACGAGAACCGCTTTTGCCCTGCGTAGCGTTCCGGGCAGCGGGTAGAACCAGGCAGAGAATTCCCGGCTAGCAGCTTCCCTGTGGCGGGGAAGTGCAAACGTACACGTTTTCGGCCGAAAACGCGTTTTCCGGCGAAAACGCACACCACGGCTCTTTCTGAGAAAAAGCAAGCACGGAGGACGAGAACCGCTTTTGCCCTGCGTAGCGTTCCGGGCAGCGGGTAGAACCAGGCAGAGAATTCCCGGCTAGCAGCTTCCCTGTGGCGGGGAAGTGCAAACGTACACGTTTTCGGCCGAAAACGCGTTTTCCGGCGAAAACGCACACCACGGCTCTTTCTGAGAAAAAGCAAGCACGGAGGACGAGAACCGCTTTTGCCCTGCGTAGCGTTCCGGGCAGCGGGTAGAACCAGGCAGAGAATTCCCGGCTAGCAGCTTCCCTGTGGCGGGGAAGTGCAAACGTACACGTTTTCGGCCGAAAACGCGTTTTCCGGCGAAAACGCACACCACGGCTCTTTCTGAGAAAAAGCAAGCACGGAGGACGAGAACCGCTTTTGCCCTGCGTAGCGTTCCGGGCAGCGGGTAGAACCAGGCAGAGAATTCCCGGCTAGCAGCTTCCCTGTGGCGGGGAAGTGCAAACGTACACGTTTTCGGCCGAAAACGCGTTTTCCGGCGAAAACGCACACCACGGCTCTTTCTGAGAAAAAGCAAGCACGGAGGACGAGAACCGCTTTTGCCCTGCGTAGCGTTCCGGGCAGCGGGTAGAACCAGGCAGAGAATTCCCGGCTAGCAGCTTCCCTGTGGCGGGGAAGTGCAAACGTACACGTTTTCGGCCGAAAACGCGTTTTCCGGCGAAAACGCACACCACGGCTCTTTCTGAGAAAAAGCAAGCACGGAGGACGAGAACCGCTTTTGCCCTGCGTAGCGTTCCGGGCAGCGGGTAGAACCAGGCAGAGAATTCCCGGCTAGCAGCTTCCCTGTGGCGGGGAAGTGCAAACGTACACGTTTTCGGCCGAAAACGCGTTTTCCGGCGAAAACGCACACCACGGCTCTTTCTGAGAAAAAGCAAGCACGGAGGACGAGAACCGCTTTTGCCCTGCGTAGCGTTCCGGGCAGCGGGTAGAACCAGGCAGAGAATTCCCGGCTAGCAGCTTCCCTGTGGCGGGGAAGTGCAAACGTACACGTTTTCGGCCGAAAACGCGTTTTCCGGCGAAAACGCACACCACGGCTCTTTCTGAGAAAAAGCAAGCACGGAGGACGAGAACCGCTTTTGCCCTGCGTAGCGTTCCGGGCAGCGGGTAGAACCAGGCAGAGAATTCCCGGCTAGCAGCTTCCCTGTGGCGGGGAAGTGCAAACGTACACGTTTTCGGCCGAAAACGCGTTTTCCGGCGAAAACGCACACCACGGCTCTTTCTGAGAAAAAGCAAGCACGGAGGACGAGAACCGCTTTTGCCCTGCGTAGCGTTCCGGGCAGCGGGTAGAACCAGGCAGAGAATTCCCGGCTAGCAGCTTCCCTGTGGCGGGGAAGTGCAAACGTACACGTTTTCGGCCGAAAACGCGTTTTCCGGCGAAAACGCACACCACGGCTCTTTCTGAGAAAAAGCAAGCACGGAGGACGAGAACCGCTTTTGCCCTGCGTAGCGTTCCGGGCAGCGGGTAGAACCAGGCAGAGAATTCCCGGCTAGCAGCTTCCCTGTGGCGGGGAAGTGCAAACGTACACGTTTTCGGCCGAAAACGCGTTTTCCGGCGAAAACGCACACCACGGCTCTTTCTGAGAAAAAGCAAGCACGGAGGACGAGAACCGCTTTTGCCCTGCGTAGCGTTCCGGGCAGCGGGTAGAACCAGGCAGAGAATTCCCGGCTAGCAGCTTCCCTGTGGCGGGGAAGTGCAAACGTACACGTTTTCGGCCGAAAACGCGTTTTCCGGCGAAAACGCACACCACGGCTCTTTCTGAGAAAAAGCAAGCACGGAGGACGAGAACCGCTTTTGCCCTGCGTAGCGTTCCGGGCAGCGGGTAGAACCAGGCAGAGAATTCCCGGCTAGCAGCTTCCCTGTGGCGGGGAAGTGCAAACGTACACGTTTTCGGCCGAAAACGCGTTTTCCGGCGAAAACGCACACCACGGCTCTTTCTGAGAAAAAGCAAGCACGGAGGACGAGAACCGCTTTTGCCCTGCGTAGCGTTCCGGGCAGCGGGTAGAACCAGGCAGAGAATTCCCGGCTAGCAGCTTCCCTGTGGCGGGGAAGTGCAAACGTACACGTTTTCGGCCGAAAACGCGTTTTCCGGCGAAAACGCACACCACGGCTCTTTCTGAGAAAAAGCAAGCACGGAGGACGAGAACCGCTTTTGCCCTGCGTAGCGTTCCGGGCAGCGGGTAGAACCAGGCAGAGAATTCCCGGCTAGCAGCTTCCCTGTGGCGGGGAAGTGCAAACGTACACGTTTTCGGCCGAAAACGCGTTTTCCGGCGAAAACGCACACCACGGCTCTTTCTGAGAAAAAGCAAGCACGGAGGACGAGAACCGCTTTTGCCCTGCGTAGCGTTCCGGGCAGCGGGTAGAACCAGGCAGAGAATTCCCGGCTAGCAGCTTCCCTGTGGCGGGGAAGTGCAAACGTACACGTTTTCGGCCGAAAACGCGTTTTCCGGCGAAAACGCACACCACGGCTCTTTCTGAGAAAAAGCAAGCACGGAGGACGAGAACCGCTTTTGCCCTGCGTAGCGTTCCGGGCAGCGGGTAGAACCAGGCAGAGAATTCCCGGCTAGCAGCTTCCCTGTGGCGGGGAAGTGCAAACGTACACGTTTTCGGCCGAAAACGCGTTTTCCGGCGAAAACGCACACCACGGCTCTTTCTGAGAAAAAGCAAGCACGGAGGACGAGAACCGCTTTTGCCCTGCGTAGCGTTCCGGGCAGCGGGTAGAACCAGGCAGAGAATTCCCGGCTAGCAGCTTCCCTGTGGCGGGGAAGTGCAAACGTACACGTTTTCGGCCGAAAACGCGTTTTCCGGCGAAAACGCACACCACGGCTCTTTCTGAGAAAAAGCAAGCACGGAGGACGAGAACCGCTTTTGCCCTGCGTAGCGTTCCGGGCAGCGGGTAGAACCAGGCAGAGAATTCCCGGCTAGCAGCTTCCCTGTGGCGGGGAAGTGCAAACGTACACGTTTTCGGCCGAAAACGCGTTTTCCGGCGAAAACGCACACCACGGCTCTTTCTGAGAAAAAGCAAGCACGGAGGACGAGAACCGCTTTTGCCCTGCGTAGCGTTCCGGGCAGCGGGTAGAACCAGGCAGAGAATTCCCGGCTAGCAGCTTCCCTGTGGCGGGGAAGTGCAAACGTACACGTTTTCGGCCGAAAACGCGTTTTCCGGCGAAAACGCACACCACGGCTCTTTCTGAGAAAAAGCAAGCACGGAGGACGAGAACCGCTTTTGCCCTGCGTAGCGTTCCGGGCAGCGGGTAGAACCAGGCAGAGAATTCCCGGCTAGCAGCTTCCCTGTGGCGGGGAAGTGCAAACGTACACGTTTTCGGCCGAAAACGCGTTTTCCGGCGAAAACGCACACCACGGCTCTTTCTGAGAAAAAGCAAGCACGGAGGACGAGAACCGCTTTTGCCCTGCGTAGCGTTCCGGGCAGCGGGTAGAACCAGGCAGAGAATTCCCGGCTAGCAGCTTCCCTGTGGCGGGGAAGTGCAAACGTACACGTTTTCGGCCGAAAACGCGTTTTCCGGCGAAAACGCACACCACGGCTCTTTCTGAGAAAAAGCAAGCACGGAGGACGAGAACCGCTTTTGCCCTGCGTAGCGTTCCGGGCAGCGGGTAGAACCAGGCAGAGAATTCCCGGCTAGCAGCTTCCCTGTGGCGGGGAAGTGCAAACGTACACGTTTTCGGTCGAAAACGCGTTTTCCGGCGAAATCGCACACCACGGCTCTTTCTGAGAAAAAGCAAGCACGGAGGACGAGAACCGCTTTTGCCCTGCGTAGCGTTCCGGGCAGCGGGTAGAACCAGGCAGAGAATTCCCGGCTAGCAGCTTCCCTGTGGCGGGGAAGTGCAAACGTACACGTTTTCGGCCGAAAACGCGTTTTCCGGCGAAAACGCACACCACGGCTCTTTCTGAGAAAAAGCAAGCACGGAGGACGAGAACCGCTTTTGCCCTGCGTAGCGTTCCGGGCAGCGGGTAGAACCAGGCAGAGAATTCCCGGCTAGCAGCTTCCCTGTGGCGGGGAAGTGCAAACGTACACGTTTTCGGCCGAAAACGCGTTTTCCGGCGAAAACGCACACCACGGCTCTTTCTGAGAAAAAGCAAGCACGGAGGACGAGAACCGCTTTTGCCCTGCGTAGCGTTCCGGGCAGCGGGTAGAACCAGGCAGAGAATTCCCGGCTAGCAGCTTCCCTGTGGCGGGGAAGTGCAAACGTACACGTTTTCGGCCGAAAACGCGTTTTCCGGCGAAAACGCACACCACGGCTCTTTCTGAGAAAAAGCAAGCACGGAGGACGAGAACCGCTTTTGCCCTGCGTAGCGTTCCGGGCAGCGGGTAGAACCAGGCAGAGAATTCCCGGCTAGCAGCTTCCCTGTGGCGGGGAAGTGCAAACGTACACGTTTTCGGCCGAAAACGCGTTTTCCGGCGAAATCGCACACCACGGCTCTTTCTGAGAAAAAGCAAGCACGGAGGACGAGAACCGCTTTTGCCCTGGGTAGCTTTCCGGGCAGCGGGTAGAACCAGGCAGAGAATTCCCGGCTAGCAGCTTCCCTGTGGCGGGGAAGTGCAAACGTACACGTTTTCGGCCGAAAACGCGTTTTCCGGCGAAAACGCACACCACGGCTCTTTCTGAGAAAAAGCAAGCACGGAGGACGAGAACCGCTTTTGCCCTGCGTAGCGTTCCGGGCAGCGGGTAGAACCAGGCAGAGAATTCCCGGCTAGCAGCTTCCCTGTGGCGGGGAAGTGCAAACGTACACGTTTTCGGCCGAAAACGCGTTTTCCGGCGAAA
The DNA here is from genome assembly GCF_965140245.1 of Athene noctua. Classification (NCBI taxonomy): domain Eukaryota; kingdom Metazoa; phylum Chordata; class Aves; order Strigiformes; family Strigidae; genus Athene; species Athene noctua. The sequence goes on from NW_027437854.1 coordinate 27,833, forward strand.
ACGCACACCACGGCTCTTTCTGAGAAAAAGCAAGCACGGAGGACGAGAACCGCTTTTGCCCTGCGTAGCGTTCCGGGCAGCGGGTAGAACCAGGCAGAGAATTCCCGGCTAGCAGCTTCCCTGTGGCGGGGAAGTGCAAACGTACACGTTTTCGGCCGAAAACGCGTTTTCCGGCGAAAACGCACACCACGGCTCTTTCTGAGAAAAAGCAAGCACGGAGGACGAGAACCGCTTTTGCCCTGCGTAGCGTTCCGGGCAGCGGGTAGAACCAGGCAGAGAATTCCCGGCTAGCAGCTTCCCTGTGGCGGGGAAGTGCAAACGTACACGTTTTCGGCCGAAAACGCGTTTTCCGGCGAAAACGCACACCACGGCTCTTTCTGAGAAAAAGCAAGCACGGAGGACGAGAACCGCTTTTGCCCTGCGTAGCGTTCCGGGCAGCGGGTAGAACCAGGCAGAGAATTCCCGGCTAGCAGCTTCCCTGTGGCGGGGAAGTGCAAACGTACACGTTTTCGGCCGAAAACGCGTTTTCCGGCGAAAACGCACACCACGGCTCTTTCTGAGAAAAAGCAAGCACGGAGGACGAGAACCGCTTTTGCCCTGCGTAGCGTTCCGGGCAGCGGGTAGAACCAGGCAGAGAATTCCCGGCTAGCAGCTTCCCTGTGGCGGGGAAGTGCAAACGTACACGTTTTCGGCCGAAAACGCGTTTTCCGGCGAAAACGCACACCACGGCTCTTTCTGAGAAAAAGCAAGCACGGAGGACGAGAACCGCTTTTGCCCTGCGTAGCGTTCCGGGCAGCGGGTAGAACCAGGCAGAGAATTCCCGGCTAGCAGCTTCCCTGTGGCGGGGAAGTGCAAACGTACACGTTTTCGGCCGAAAACGCGTTTTCCGGCGAAAACGCACACCACGGCTCTTTCTGAGAAAAAGCAAGCACGGAGGACGAGAACCGCTTTTGCCCTGCGTAGCGTTCCGGGCAGCGGGTAGAACCAGGCAGAGAATTCCCGGCTAGCAGCTTCCCTGTGGCGGGGAAGTGCAAACGTACACGTTTTCGGCCGAAAACGCGTTTTCCGGCGAAAACGCACACCACGGCTCTTTCTGAGAAAAAGCAAGCACGGAGGACGAGAACCGCTTTTGCCCTGCGTAGCGTTCCGGGCAGCGGGTAGAACCAGGCAGAGAATTCCCGGCTAGCAGCTTCCCTGTGGCGGGGAAGTGCAAACGTACACGTTTTCGGCCGAAAACGCGTTTTCCGGCGAAAACGCACACCACGGCTCTTTCTGAGAAAAAGCAAGCACGGAGGACGAGAACCGCTTTTGCCCTGCGTAGCGTTCCGGGCAGCGGGTAGAACCAGGCAGAGAATTCCCGGCTAGCAGCTTCCCTGTGGCGGGGAAGTGCAAACGTACACGTTTTCGGCCGAAAACGCGTTTTCCGGCGAAAACGCACACCACGGCTCTTTCTGAGAAAAAGCAAGCACGGAGGACGAGAACCGCTTTTGCCCTGCGTAGCGTTCCGGGCAGCGGGTAGAACCAGGCAGAGAATTCCCGGCTAGCAGCTTCCCTGTGGCGGGGAAGTGCAAACGTACACGTTTTCGGCCGAAAACGCGTTTTCCGGCGAAAACGCACACCACGGCTCTTTCTGAGAAAAAGCAAGCACGGAGGACGAGAACCGCTTTTGCCCTGCGTAGCGTTCCGGGCAGCGGGTAGAACCAGGCAGAGAATTCCCGGCTAGCAGCTTCCCTGTGGCGGGGAAGTGCAAACGTACACGTTTTCGGCCGAAAACGCGTTTTCCGGCGAAAACGCACACCACGGCTCTTTCTGAGAAAAAGCAAGCACGGAGGACGAGAACCGCTTTTGCCCTGCGTAGCGTTCCGGGCAGCGGGTAGAACCAGGCAGAGAATTCCCGGCTAGCAGCTTCCCTGTGGCGGGGAAGTGCAAACGTACACGTTTTCGGTCGAAAACGCGTTTTCCGGCGAAATCGCACACCACGGCTCTTTCTGAGAAAAAGCAAGCACGGAGGACGAGAACCGCTTTTGCCCTGCGTAGCGTTCCGGGCAGCGGGTAGAACCAGGCAGAGAATTCCCGGCTAGCAGCTTCCCTGTGGCGGGGAAGTGCAAACGTACACGTTTTCGGCCGAAAACGCGTTTTCCGGCGAAAACGCACACCACGGCTCTTTCTGAGAAAAAGCAAGCACGGAGGACGAGAACCGCTTTTGCCCTGCGTAGCGTTCCGGGCAGCGGGTAGAACCAGGCAGAGAATTCCCGGCTAGCAGCTTCCCTGTGGCGGGGAAGTGCAAACGTACACGTTTTCGGCCGAAAACGCGTTTTCCGGCGAAAACGCACACCACGGCTCTTTCTGAGAAAAAGCAAGCACGGAGGACGAGAACCGCTTTTGCCCTGCGTAGCGTTCCGGGCAGCGGGTAGAACCAGGCAGAGAATTCCCGGCTAGCAGCTTCCCTGTGGCGGGGAAGTGCAAACGTACACGTTTTCGGCCGAAAACGCGTTTTCCGGCGAAAACGCACACCACGGCTCTTTCTGAGAAAAAGCAAGCACGGAGGACGAGAACCGCTTTTGCCCTGCGTAGCGTTCCGGGCAGCGGGTAGAACCAGGCAGAGAATTCCCGGCTAGCAGCTTCCCTGTGGCGGGGAAGTGCAAACGTACACGTTTTCGGCCGAAAACGCGTTTTCCGGCGAAAACGCACACCACGGCTCTTTCTGAGAAAAAGCAAGCACGGAGGACGAGAACCGCTTTTGCCCTGCGTAGCGTTCCGGGCAGCGGGTAGAACCAGGCAGAGAATTCCCGGCTAGCAGCTTCCCTGTGGCGGGGAAGTGCAAACGTACACGTTTTCGGCCGAAAACGCGTTTTCCGGCGAAAACGCACACCACGGCTCTTTCTGAGAAAAAGCAAGCACGGAGGACGAGAACCGCTTTTGCCCTGCGTAGCGTTCCGGGCAGCGGGTAGAACCAGGCAGAGAATTCCCGGCTAGCAGCTTCCCTGTGGCGGGGAAGTGCAAACGTACACGTTTTCGGCCGAAAACGCGTTTTCCGGCGAAAACGCACACCACGGCTCTTTCTGAGAAAAAGCAAGCACGGAGGACGAGAACCGCTTTTGCCCTGCGTAGCGTTCCGGGCAGCGGGTAGAACCAGGCAGAGAATTCCCGGCTAGCAGCTTCCCTGTGGCGGGGAAGTGCAAACGTACACGTTTTCGGCCGAAAACGCGTTTTCCGGCGAAAACGCACACCACGGCTCTTTCTGAGAAAAAGCAAGCACGGAGGACGAGAACCGCTTTTGCCCTGCGTAGCGTTCCGGGCAGCGGGTAGAACCAGGCAGAGAATTCCCGGCTAGCAGCTTCCCTGTGGCGGGGAAGTGCAAACGTACACGTTTTCGGTCGAAAACGCGTTTTCCGGCGAAATCGCACACCACGGCTCTTTCTGAGAAAAAGCAAGCACGGAGGACGAGAACCGCTTTTGCCCTGCGTAGCGTTCCGGGCAGCGGGTAGAACCAGGCAGAGAATTCCCGGCTAGCAGCTTCCCTGTGGCGGGGAAGTGCAAACGTACACGTTTTCGGCCGAAAACGCGTTTTCCGGCGAAAACGCACACCACGGCTCTTTCTGAGAAAAAGCAAGCACGGAGGACGAGAACCGCTTTTGCCCTGCGTAGCGTTCCGGGCAGCGGGTAGAACCAGGCAGAGAATTCCCGGCTAGCAGCTTCCCTGTGGCGGGGAAGTGCAAACGTACACGTTTTCGGCCGAAAACGCGTTTTCCGGCGAAAACGCACACCACGGCTCTTTCTGAGAAAAAGCAAGCACGGAGGACGAGAACCGCTTTTGCCCTGCGTAGCGTTCCGGGCAGCGGGTAGAACCAGGCAGAGAATTCCCGGCTAGCAGCTTCCCTGTGGCGGGGAAGTGCAAACGTACACGTTTTCGGCCGAAAACGCGTTTTCCGGCGAAAACGCACACCACGGCTCTTTCTGAGAAAAAGCAAGCACGGAGGACGAGAACCGCTTTTGCCCTGCGTAGCGTTCCGGGCAGCGGGTAGAACCAGGCAGAGAATTCCCGGCTAGCAGCTTCCCTGTGGCGGGGAAGTGCAAACGTACACGTTTTCGGCCGAAAACGCGTTTTCCGGCGAAAACGCACACCACGGCTCTTTCTGAGAAAAAGCAAGCACGGAGGACGAGAACCGCTTTTGCCCTGCGTAGCGTTCCGGGCAGCGGGTAGAACCAGGCAGAGAATTCCCGGCTAGCAGCTTCCCTGTGGCGGGGAAGTGCAAACGTACACGTTTTCGGCCGAAAACGCGTTTTCCGGCGAAAACGCACACCACGGCTCTTTCTGAGAAAAAGCAAGCACGGAGGACGAGAACCGCTTTTGCCCTGCGTAGCGTTCCGGGCAGCGGGTAGAACCAGGCAGAGAATTCCCGGCTAGCAGCTTCCCTGTGGCGGGGAAGTGCAAACGTACACGTTTTCGGCCGAAAACGCGTTTTCCGGCGAAAACGCACACCACGGCTCTTTCTGAGAAAAAGCAAGCACGGAGGACGAGAACCGCTTTTGCCCTGCGTAGCGTTCCGGGCAGCGGGTAGAACCAGGCAGAGAATTCCCGGCTAGCAGCTTCCCTGTGGCGGGGAAGTGCAAACGTACACGTTTTCGGCCGAAAACGCGTTTTCCGGCGAAAACGCACACCACGGCTCTTTCTGAGAAAAAGCAAGCACGGAGGACGAGAACCGCTTTTGCCCTGCGTAGCGTTCCGGGCAGCGGGTAGAACCAGGCAGAGAATTCCCGGCTAGCAGCTTCCCTGTGGCGGGGAAGTGCAAACGTACACGTTTTCGGCCGAAAACGCGTTTTCCGGCGAAAACGCACACCACGGCTCTTTCTGAGAAAAAGCAAGCACGGAGGACGAGAACCGCTTTTGCCCTGCGTAGCGTTCCGGGCAGCGGGTAGAACCAGGCAGAGAATTCCCGGCTAGCAGCTTCCCTGTGGCGGGGAAGTGCAAACGTACACGTTTTCGGCCGAAAACGCGTTTTCCGGCGAAAACGCACACCACGGCTCTTTCTGAGAAAAAGCAAGCACGGAGGACGAGAACCGCTTTTGCCCTGCGTAGCGTTCCGGGCAGCGGGTAGAACCAGGCAGAGAATTCCCGGCTAGCAGCTTCCCTGTGGCGGGGAAGTGCAAACGTACACGTTTTCGGCCGAAAACGCGTTTTCCGGCGAAAACGCACACCACGGCTCTTTCTGAGAAAAAGCAAGCACGGAGGACGAGAACCGCTTTTGCCCTGCGTAGCGTTCCGGGCAGCGGGTAGAACCAGGCAGAGAATTCCCGGCTAGCAGCTTCCCTGTGGCGGGGAAGTGCAAACGTACACGTTTTCGGCCGAAAACGCGTTTTCCGGCGAAAACGCACACCACGGCTCTTTCTGAGAAAAAGCAAGCACGGAGGACGAGAACCGCTTTTGCCCTGCGTAGCGTTCCGGGCAGCGGGTAGAACCAGGCAGAGAATTCCCGGCTAGCAGCTTCCCTGTGGCGGGGAAGTGCAAACGTACACGTTTTCGGCCGAAAACGCGTTTTCCGGCGAAAACGCACACCACGGCTCTTTCTGAGAAAAAGCAAGCACGGAGGACGAGAACCGCTTTTGCCCTGCGTAGCGTTCCGGGCAGCGGGTAGAACCAGGCAGAGAATTCCCGGCTAGCAGCTTCCCTGTGGCGGGGAAGTGCAAACGTACACGTTTTCGGCCGAAAACGCGTTTTCCGGCGAAAACGCACACCACGGCTCTTTCTGAGAAAAAGCAAGCACGGAGGACGAGAACCGCTTTTGCCCTGCGTAGCGTTCCGGGCAGCGGGTAGAACCAGGCAGAGAATTCCCGGCTAGCAGCTTCCCTGTGGCGGGGAAGTGCAAACGTACACGTTTTCGGCCGAAAACGCGTTTTCCGGCGAAAACGCACACCACGGCTCTTTCTGAGAAAAAGCAAGCACGGAGGACGAGAACCGCTTTTGCCCTGCGTAGCGTTCCGGGCAGCGGGTAGAACCAGGCAGAGAATTCCCGGCTAGCAGCTTCCCTGTGGCGGGGAAGTGCAAACGTACACGTTTTCGGCCGAAAACGCGTTTTCCGGCGAAAACGCACACCACGGCTCTTTCTGAGAAAAAGCAAGCACGGAGGACGAGAACCGCTTTTGCCCTGCGTAGCGTTCCGGGCAGCGGGTAGAACCAGGCAGAGAATTCCCGGCTAGCAGCTTCCCTGTGGCGGGGAAGTGCAAACGTACACGTTTTCGGCCGAAAACGCGTTTTCCGGCGAAAACGCACACCACGGCTCTTTCTGAGAAAAAGCAAGCACGGAGGACGAGAACCGCTTTTGCCCTGCGTAGCGTTCCGGGCAGCGGGTAGAACCAGGCAGAGAATTCCCGGCTAGCAGCTTCCCTGTGGCGGGGAAGTGCAAACGTACACGTTTTCGGCCGAAAACGCGTTTTCCGGCGAAAACGCACACCACGGCTCTTTCTGAGAAAAAGCAAGCACGGAGGACGAGAACCGCTTTTGCCCTGCGTAGCGTTCCGGGCAGCGGGTAGAACCAGGCAGAGAATTCCCGGCTAGCAGCTTCCCTGTGGCGGGGAAGTGCAAACGTACACGTTTTCGGCCGAAAACGCGTTTTCCGGCGAAAACGCACACCACGGCTCTTTCTGAGAAAAAGCAAGCACGGAGGACGAGAACCGCTTTTGCCCTGCGTAGCGTTCCGGGCAGCGGGTAGAACCAGGCAGAGAATTCCCGGCTAGCAGCTTCCCTGTGGCGGGGAAGTGCAAACGTACACGTTTTCGGCCGAAAACGCGTTTTCCGGCGAAAACGCACACCACGGCTCTTTCTGAGAAAAAGCAAGCACGGAGGACGAGAACCGCTTTTGCCCTGCGTAGCGTTCCGGGCAGCGGGTAGAACCAGGCAGAGAATTCCCGGCTAGCAGCTTCCCTGTGGCGGGGAAGTGCAAACGTACACGTTTTCGGCCGAAAACGCGTTTTCCGGCGAAAACGCACACCACGGCTCTTTCTGAGAAAAAGCAAGCACGGAGGACGAGAACCGCTTTTGCCCTGCGTAGCGTTCCGGGCAGCGGGTAGAACCAGGCAGAGAATTCCCGGCTAGCAGCTTCCCTGTGGCGGGGAAGTGCAAACGTACACGTTTTCGGCCGAAAACGCGTTTTCCGGCGAAAACGCACACCACGGCTCTTTCTGAGAAAAAGCAAGCACGGAGGACGAGAACCGCTTTTGCCCTGCGTAGCGTTCCGGGCAGCGGGTAGAACCAGGCAGAGAATTCCCGGCTAGCAGCTTCCCTGTGGCGGGGAAGTGCAAACGTACACGTTTTCGGCCGAAAACGCGTTTTCCGGCGAAAACGCACACCACGGCTCTTTCTGAGAAAAAGCAAGCACGGAGGACGAGAACCGCTTTTGCCCTGCGTAGCGTTCCGGGCAGCGGGTAGAACCAGGCAGAGAATTCCCGGCTAGCAGCTTCCCTGTGGCGGGGAAGTGCAAACGTACACGTTTTCGGCCGAAAACGCGTTTTCCGGCGAAAACGCACACCACGGCTCTTTCTGAGAAAAAGCAAGCACGGAGGACGAGAACCGCTTTTGCCCTGCGTAGCGTTCCGGGCAGCGGGTAGAACCAGGCAGAGAATTCCCGGCTAGCAGCTTCCCTGTGGCGGGGAAGTGCAAACGTACACGTTTTCGGCCGAAAACGCGTTTTCCGGCGAAAACGCACACCACGGCTCTTTCTGAGAAAAAGCAAGCACGGAGGACGAGAACCGCTTTTGCCCTGCGTAGCGTTCCGGGCAGCGGGTAGAACCAGGCAGAGAATTCCCGGCTAGCAGCTTCCCTGTGGCGGGGAAGTGCAAACGTACACGTTTTCGGCCGAAAACGCGTTTTCCGGCGAAAACGCACACCACGGCTCTTTCTGAGAAAAAGCAAGCACGGAGGACGAGAACCGCTTTTGCCCTGCGTAGCGTTCCGGGCAGCGGGTAGAACCAGGCAGAGAATTCCCGGCTAGCAGCTTCCCTGTGGCGGGGAAGTGCAAACGTACACGTTTTCGGCCGAAAACGCGTTTTCCGGCGAAAACGCACACCACGGCTCTTTCTGAGAAAAAGCAAGCACGGAGGACGAGAACCGCTTTTGCCCTGCGTAGCGTTCCGGGCAGCGGGTAGAACCAGGCAGAGAATTCCCGGCTAGCAGCTTCCCTGTGGCGGGGAAGTGCAAACGTACACGTTTTCGGCCGAAAACGCGTTTTCCGGCGAAAACGCACACCACGGCTCTTTCTGAGAAAAAGCAAGCACGGAGGACGAGAACCGCTTTTGCCCTGCGTAGCGTTCCGGGCAGCGGGTAGAACCAGGCAGAGAATTCCCGGCTAGCAGCTTCCCTGTGGCGGGGAAGTGCAAACGTACACGTTTTCGGCCGAAAACGCGTTTTCCGGCGAAAACGCACACCACGGCTCTTTCTGAGAAAAAGCAAGCACGGAGGACGAGAACCGCTTTTGCCCTGCGTAGCGTTCCGGGCAGCGGGTAGAACCAGGCAGAGAATTCCCGGCTAGCAGCTTCCCTGTGGCGGGGAAGTGCAAACGTACACGTTTTCGGCCGAAAACGCGTTTTCCGGCGAAAACGCACACCACGGCTCTTTCTGAGAAAAAGCAAGCACGGAGGACGAGAACCGCTTTTGCCCTGCGTAGCGTTCCGGGCAGCGGGTAGAACCAGGCAGAGAATTCCCGGCTAGCAGCTTCCCTGTGGCGGGGAAGTGCAAACGTACACGTTTTCGGCCGAAAACGCGTTTTCCGGCGAAAACGCACACCACGGCTCTTTCTGAGAAAAAGCAAGCACGGAGGACGAGAACCGCTTTTGCCCTGCGTAGCGTTCCGGGCAGCGGGTAGAACCAGGCAGAGAATTCCCGGCTAGCAGCTTCCCTGTGGCGGGGAAGTGCAAACGTACACGTTTTCGGCCGAAAACGCGTTTTCCGGCGAAAACGCACACCACGGCTCTTTCTGAGAAAAAGCAAGCACGGAGGACGAGAACCGCTTTTGCCCTGCGTAGCGTTCCGGGCAGCGGGTAGAACCAGGCAGAGAATTCCCGGCTAGCAGCTTCCCTGTGGCGGGGAAGTGCAAACGTACACGTTTTCGGCCGAAAACGCGTTTTCCGGCGAAAACGCACACCACGGCTCTTTCTGAGAAAAAGCAAGCACGGAGGACGAGAACCGCTTTTGCCCTGCGTAGCGTTCCGGGCAGCGGGTAGAACCAGGCAGAGAATTCCCGGCTAGCAGCTTCCCTGTGGCGGGGAAGTGCAAACGTACACGTTTTCGGCCGAAAACGCGTTTTCCGGCGAAAACGCACACCACGGCTCTTTCTGAGAAAAAGCAAGCACGGAGGACGAGAACCGCTTTTGCCCTGCGTAGCGTTCCGGGCAGCGGGTAGAACCAGGCAGAGAATTCCCGGCTAGCAGCTTCCCTGTGGCGGGGAAGTGCAAACGTACACGTTTTCGGCCGAAAACGCGTTTTCCGGCGAAAACGCACACCACGGCTCTTTCTGAGAAAAAGCAAGCACGGAGGACGAGAACCGCTTTTGCCCTGCGTAGCGTTCCGGGCAGCGGGTAGAACCAGGCAGAGAATTCCCGGCTAGCAGCTTCCCTGTGGCGGGGAAGTGCAAACGTACACGTTTTCGGCCGAAAACGCGTTTTCCGGCGAAAACGCACACCACGGCTCTTTCTGAGAAAAAGCAAGCACGGAGGACGAGAACCGCTTTTGCCCTGCGTAGCGTTCCGGGCAGCGGGTAGAACCAGGCAGAGAATTCCCGGCTAGCAGCTTCCCTGTGGCGGGGAAGTGCAAACGTACACGTTTTCGGCCGAAAACGCGTTTTCCGGCGAAAACGCACACCACGGCTCTTTCTGAGAAAAAGCAAGCACGGAGGACGAGAACCGCTTTTGCCCTGCGTAGCGTTCCGGGCAGCGGGTAGAACCAGGCAGAGAATTCCCGGCTAGCAGCTTCCCTGTGGCGGGGAAGTGCAAACGTACACGTTTTCGGCCGAAAACGCGTTTTCCGGCGAAAACGCACACCACGGCTCTTTCTGAGAAAAAGCAAGCACGGAGGACGAGAACCGCTTTTGCCCTGCGTAGCGTTCCGGGCAGCGGGTAGAACCAGGCAGAGAATTCCCGGCTAGCAGCTTCCCTGTGGCGGGGAAGTGCAAACGTACACGTTTTCGGCCGAAAACGCGTTTTCCGGCGAAAACGCACACCACGGCTCTTTCTGAGAAAAAGCAAGCACGGAGGACGAGAACCGCTTTTGCCCTGCGTAGCGTTCCGGGCAGCGGGTAGAACCAGGCAGAGAATTCCCGGCTAGCAGCTTCCCTGTGGCGGGGAAGTGCAAACGTACACGTTTTCGGCCGAAAACGCGTTTTCCGGCGAAAACGCACACCACGGCTCTTTCTGAGAAAAAGCAAGCACGGAGGACGAGAACCGCGTTTGCCCTGCGTAGCGTTCCGGGCAGAGGGTAGAACCAGGCAGAGAATTCCCGGCTAGCAGCTTCCCTGTGGCGGGGAAGTGCAAACGTACCCGTTTTCGGCCTAAAACGCGTTTTCCGGCGAAATCGCACACCACGGCTCTTTCTGAGAAAAAGCAAGCACGGAGGACGAGAACCGCTTTTGCCCTGCGTAGCGTTCCGGGCAGCGGGTAGAACCAGGCAGAGAATTCCCGGCTAGCAGCTTCCCTGTGGCGGGGAAGTGCAAACGTACCCGTTTTCGGCCGAAAACGCGTTTTCCGGCGAAAACGCACACCACGGCTCTTTCTGAGAAAAAGCAAGCACGGAGGACGAGAACCGCTTTTGCCCTGCGTAGCGTTCCGGGCAGCGGGTAGAACCAGGCAGAGAATTCCCGGCTAGCAGCTTCCCTGTGGCGGGGAAGTGCAAACGTACACGTTTTCGGCCGAAAACGCGTTTTCCGGCGAAAGCGCACACCACGGCTCTTTCTGAGAAAAAGCAAGCACGGAGGACGAGAACCGCTTTTGCCCTGCGTAGCGTTCCGGGCAGCGGGTAGAACCAGGCAGAGAATTCCCGGCTAGCAGCTTCCCTGTGGCGGGGAAGTGCAAACGTACACGTTTTCGGCCGAAAACGCGTTTTCCGGCGAAAACGCACACCACGGCTCTTTCTGAGAAAAAGCAAGCACGGAGGACGAGAACCGCTTTTGCCCTGCGTAGCGTTCCGGGCAGCGGGTAGAACCAGGCAGAGAATTCCCGGCTAGCAGCTTCCCTGTGGCGGGGAAGTGCAAACGTACCCGTTTTCGGCCGAAAACGCGTTTTCCGGCGAAAACGCACACCACGGCTCTTTCTGAGAAAAAGCAAGCACGGAGGACGAGAACCGCTTTTGCCCTGCGTAGCGTTCCGGGCAGCGGGTAGAACCAGGCAGAGAATTCCCGGCTAGCAGCTTCCCTGTGGCGGGGAAGTGCAAACGTACACGTTTTCGGCCGAAAACGCGTTTTCCGGCGAAAACGCACACCACGGCTCTTTCTGAGACAAAGCAAGCACGGAGGACGAGAACGCTTTTGCCCTGCGTAGCGTTCCGGGCAGCGGGTAGAACCAGGCAGAGAATTCCCGGCTAGCAGCTTCCCTGTGGCGGGGAAGTGCAAACGTACACGTTTTCGGCCGAAAACGCGTTTTCCGGCGAAAACGCACACCACGGCTCTTTCTGAGAAAAAGCAAGCACGGAGGACGAGAACCGCTTTTGCCCTGCGTAGCGTTCCGGGCAGCGGGTAGAACCAGGCAGAGAATTCCCGGCTAGCAGCTTCCCTGTGCGGGGAAGTGCAAACGTACACGTTTTCGGCCGAAAACGCGTTTTCCGGCCAAAACGCACACCACGGCTCTTTCTGAGAAAAAGCAAGCACGGAGGACGAGAACCGCTTTTGCCCTGCGTAGCGTTCCGGGCAGCGGGTAGAACCAGGCAGAGAATTCCCGGCTAGCAGCTTCCCTGTGGCGGGGAAGTGCAAACGTACACGTTTTCGGCCGAAAACGCGTTTTCCGGCGAAAACGCACACCACGGCTCTTTCTGAGAAAAAGCAAGCACGGAGGACGAGAACCGCTTTTGCCCTGCGTAGCGTTCCGGGCAGCGGGTAGAACCAGGCAGAGAATTCCCGGCTAGCAGCTTCCCTGTGGCGGGGAAGTGCAAACGTACACGTTTTCGGCCGAAAACGCGTTTTCCGGCGAAATCGCACAGCACGGCTCTTTCTGAGAAAAAGCAAGCACGGAGGACGAGAACCGCTTTTGCCCTGCGTAGCGTTCCGGGCAGCGGGTAGAACCAGGCAGAGAATTCCCGGCTAGCAGCTTCCCTGTGGCGGGGAAGTGCAAACGTACACGTTTTCGGCCGAAAACGCGTTTTCCGGCGAAAACGCACACCACGGCTCTTTCTGAGAAAAAGCAAGCACGGAGGACGAGAACCGCTTTTGCCCTGCGTAGCGTTCCGGGCAGCGGGTAGAACCAGGCAGAGAATTCCCGGCTAGCAGCTTCCCTGTGGCGGGGAAGTGCAAACGTACACGTTTTCGGCCGAAAACGCGTTTTCCGGCGAAAACGCACACCACGGCTCTTTCTGAGAAAAAGCAAGCACGGAGGACGAGAACCGCTTTTGCCCTGCGTAGCGTTCCGGGCAGCGGGTAGAACCAGGCAGAGAATTCCCGGCTAGCAGCTTCCCTGTGGCGGGGAAGTGCAAACGTACACGTTTTCGGCCGAAAACGCGTTTTCCGGCGAAAACGCACACCACGGCTCTTTCTGAGAAAAAGCAAGCACGGAGGACGAGAACCGCTTTTGCCCTGCGTAGCGTTCCGGGCAGCGGGTAGAACCAGGCAGAAAATTCCCGGCTAGCAGCTTCCCTGTGGCGGGGAAGTGCAAACGTACACGTTTTCGGCCGAAAACGCGTTTTCCGGCGAAATCGCACACCACGGCTCTTTCTGAGAAAAAGCAAGCACGGAGGACGAGAACCGCTTTTGCCCTGCGTAGCGTTCCGGGCAGCGGGTAGAATCAGGCAGAGAATTCCCGGCTAGCAGCTTCCTGTGGCGGGGAAGTGCAAACGTACACGTTTTCGGCCGAAAACGCGTTTTCCGGCGAAAACGCACACCACGGCTCTTTCTGAGAAAAAGCAAGCACGGAGGACGAGAACCGCTTTTGCCCTGCGTAGCGTTCCGGGCAGCGGGTAGAACCAGGCAGAGAATTCCGGCTAGCAGCTTCCCTGTGGCGGGGAAGTGCAAACGTACCCGTTTTCGGCCTAAAACGCGTTTTCCGGCGAAATCGCACACCACGGCTCTTTCTGAGAAAAAGCAAGCACGGAGGACGAGAACCGCTTTTGCCCTGCGTAGCGTTCCGGGCAGCGGGTAGAACCAGGCAGAGAATTCCCGGCTAGCAGCTTCCCTGTGGCGGGGAAGTGCAAACGTACCCGTTTTCGGCCGAAAACGCGTTTTCCGGCGAAAACGCACACCACGGCTCTTTCTGAGAAAAAGCAAGCACGGAGGACGAGAACCGCTTTTGCCCTGCGTAGCGTTCCGGGCAGCGGGTAGAACCAGGCAGAGAATTCCCGGCTAGCAGCTTCCCTTGGCGGGGAAGTGCAAACGTACACGTTTTCGGCCGAAAACGCGTTTTCCGGCGAAAGCGCACACCACGGCTCTTTCTGAGAAAAAGCAAGCACGGAGGACGAGAACCGCTTTTGCCCTGCGTAGCGTTCCGGGCAGCGGGTAGAACCAGGCAGAGAATTCCCGGCTAGCAGCTTCCCTGTGGCGGGGAAGTGCAAACGTACACGTTTTCGGCCGAAAACGCGTTTTCCGGCGAAAACGCACACCACGGCTCTTTCTGAGAAAAAGCAAGCACGGAGGACGAGAACCGCTTTTGCCCTGCGTAGCGTTCCGGGCAGCGGGTAGAACCCGGCAGAGAATTCCCGGCTAGCAGCTTCCCTGTGGCGGGGAAGTGCAAACGTACACGTTTTCGGCCGAAAACGCGTTTTCCGGCGAAAACGCACACCACGGCTCTTTCTGAGAAAAAGCAAGCACGGAGGACGAGAACCGCTTTTGCCCTGCGTAGCGTTCCGGGCAGCGGGTAGAACCAGGCAGAGAATTCCCGGCTAGCAGCTTCCCTGTGGCGGGGAAGTGCAAACGTACACGTTTTCGGCCGAAAACGCGTTTTCCGGCGAAAACGCACACCACGGCTCTTTCTGAGAAAAAGCAAGCACGGAGGACGAGAACCGCTTTTGCCCTGCGTAGCGTTCCGGGCAGCGGGTAGAACCAGGCAGAGAATTCCCGGCTAGCAGCTTCCCTGTGGCGGGGAAGTGCAAACGTACCCGTTTTCGGCCGAAAACGCGTTTTCCGGCGAAAACGCACACCACGGCTCTTTCTGAGAAAAAGCAAGCACGGAGGACGAGAACCGCTTTTGCCCTGCGTAGCGTTCCGGGCAGCGGGTAGAACCAGGCAGAGAATTCCCGGCTAGCAGCTTCCCTGTGGCGGGGAAGTGCAAACGTACCCGTTTTCGGCCGAAAACGCGTTTTCCGGCGAAAACGCACACCACGGCTCTTTCTGAGAAAAAGCAAGCACGGAGGACGAGAACCGCTTTTGCCCTGCGTAGCGTTCCGGGCAGCGGGTAGAACCAGGCAGAGAATTCCCGGCTAGCAGCTTCCCTGTGGCGGGGAAGTGCAAACGTACACGTTTTCGGCCGAAAACGCGTTTTCCGGCGAAATCGCACACCACGGCTCTTTCTGAGAAAAAGCAAGCACGGAGGACGAGAACCGCTTTTGCCCTGCGTAGCGTTCCGGGCAGCGGGTAGAACCAGGCAGAGAATTCCCGGCTAGCAGCTTCCCTGTGGCGGGGAAGTGCAAACGTACACGTTTTCGGCCGAAAACGCGTTTTCCGGCCAAAACGCACACCACGGCTCTTTCTGAGAAAAAGCAAGCACGGAGGACGAGAACCGCTTTTGCCCTGCGTAGCGTTCCGGGCAGCGGGTAGAACCAGGCAGAGAATTCCCGGCTAGCAGCTTCCCTGTGGCGGGGAAGTGCAAACGTACACGTTTTCGGCCGAAAACGCGTTTTCCGGCGAAAACGCACACCACGGCTCTTTCTGAGAAAAAGCAAGCACGGAGGACGAGAACCGCTTTTGCCCTGCGTAGCGTTCCGGGCAGCGGGTAGAACCAGGCAGAGAATTCCCGGCTAGCAGCTTCCCTGTGGCGGGGAAGTGCAAACGTACACGTTTTCGGCCGAAAACGCGTTTTCCGGCGAAAACGCACACCACGGCTCTTTCTGAGAAAAAGCAAGCACGGAGGACGAGAACCGCTTTTGCCCTGCGTAGCGTTCCGGGCAGCGGGTAGAACCAGGCAGAGAATTCCCGGCTAGCAGCTTCCCTGTGGCGGGGAAGTGCAAACGTACACGTTTTCGGCCGAAAAACTCGTTTTCCGGCGAAAACGCACACCACGCTCTTTCTGAGAAAAAGCAAGCACGGAGGACGAGAACCGCTTTTGCCCTGCGTAGCGTTCCGGGCAGCGGGTAGAACCAGGCAGAGAATTCCCGGCTAGCAGCTTCCCTGTGGCGGGGAAGTGCAAACGTACACGTTTTCGGCCGAAAACGCGTTTTCCGGCGAAAACGCACACCACGGCTCTTTCTGAGAAAAAGCAAGCACGGAGGACGAGAACCGCTTTTGCCCTGCGTAGCGTTCCGGGCAGCGGGTAGAACCAGGCAGAGAATTCCCGGCTAGCAGCTTCCCTGTGGCGGGGAAGTGCAAACGTACACGTTTTCGGCCGAAAACGCGTTTTCCGGCGAAAACGCACACCACGGCTCTTTCTGAGAAAAAGCAAGCACGGAGGACGAGAACCGCTTTTGCCCTGCGTAGCGTTCCGGGCAGCGGGTAGAACCAGGCAGAGAATTCCCGGCTAGCAGCTTCCCTGTGGCGGGGAAGTGCAAACGTACACGTTTTCGGCCGAAAACGCGTTTTCCGGCGAAATCGCACAGCACGGCTCTTTCTGAGAAAAAGCAAGCACGGAGGACGAGAACCGCTTTTGCCCTGCGTAGCGTTCCGGGCAGCGGGTAGAACCAGGCAGAGAATTCCCGGCTAGCAGCTTCCCTGTGGCGGGGAAGTGCAAACGTACACGTTTTCGGCCGAAAACGCGTTTTCCGGCGAAATCGCACAGCACGGCTCTTTCTGAGAAAAAGCAAGCACGGAGGACGAGAACCGCTTTTGCCCTGCGTAGCGTTCCGGGCAGCGGGTAGAACCAGGCAGAGAATTCCCGGCTAGCAGCTTCCCTGTGGCGGGGAAGTGCAAACGTACACGTTTTCGGCCGAAAACGCGTTTTCCGGCGAAAAGGCACACCACGGCTCTTTCTGAGAAAAAGCAAGCACGGAGGACGAGAACCGCTTTTACCCTGCGTAGCGTTCCGGGCAGCGGGTAGAACCAGGCAGAGAATTCCCGGCTAGCAGCTTCCCTGTGGCGGGGAAGTGCAAACGTACACGTTTTCGGCCGAAAACGCGTTTTCCGGCGAAAACGCACACCACGGCTCTTTCTGAGAAAAAGCAAGCACGGAGGACGAGAACCGCTTTTGCCCTGCGTAGCGTTCCGGGCAGCGAGTAGAACCAGGCAGAGAATTCCCGGCTAGCAGCTTCCCTGTGGCGGGGAAGTGCAAACGTACACGTTTTCGGCCGAAAACGCGTTTTCCGGCGAAAACGCACACCACGGCTCTGAGAAAAAGCAAGCACGGAGGACGAGAACCGCTTTTGCCCTGCGTAGCGTTCCGGGCAGCGGGTAGAACCAGGCAGAGAATTCCCGGCTAGCAGCTTCCCTGTGGCGGGGAAGTGCAAACGTACACGTTTTCGGCCGAAAACGCGTTTTCCGGCGAAAACGCACACCACGGCTCTTTCTGAGAAAAAGCAAGCACGGAGGACGAGAACCGCTTTTGCCCTGCGTAGCGTTCCGGGCAGCGGGTAGAACCAGGCAGAGAATTCCCGGCTAGCAGCTTCCCTGTGGCGGGGAAGTGCAAACGTACACGTTTTCGGCCGAAAACGCGTTTTCCGGCGAAAACGCACACCACGGCTCTTTCTGAGAAAAAGCAAGCACGGAGGACGAGAACCGCTTTTACCCTGCGTAGCGTTCCGGGCAGCGGGTAGAACCAGGCAGAGAATTCCCGGCTAGCAGCTTCCCTGTGGCGGGGAAGTGCAAACGTACACGTTTTCGGCCGAAAACGCGTTTTCCGGCGAAAACGCACACCACGGCTCTTTCTGAGAAAAAGCAAGCACGGAGGACGAGAACCGCTTTTGCCCTGCGTAGCGTTCCGGGCAGCGGGTAGAACCAGGCAGAGAATTCCCGGCTAGCAGCTTCCCTGTGGCGGGGAAGTGCAAACGTACACGTTTTCGGCCGAAAACGCGTTTTCCGGCGAAAGCGCACACCACGGCTCTTTCTGAGAAAAAGCAAGCACGGAGGACGAGAACCGCTTTTGCCCTGCGTAGCGTTCCGGGCAGCGGGTAGAACCAGGCAGAGAATTCCCGGCTAGCAGCTTCCCTGTGGCGGGGAAGTGCAAACGTACACGTTTTCGGCCGAAAACGCGTTTTCCGGCGAAAACGCACACCACGGCTCTGAGAAAAAGCAAGCACGGAGGACGAGAACCGCTTTTGCCCTGCGTAGCGTTCCGGGCAGCGGGTAGAACCAGGCAGAGAATTCCCGGCTAGCAGCTTCCCTGTGGCGGGGAAGTGCAAACGTACACGTTTTCGGCCGAAAACGCGTTTTCCGGCGAAATCGCACACCACGGCTCTTTCTGAGAAAAAGCAAGCACGGAGGACGAGAACCGCTTTTGCCCTGCGTAGCGTTCCGGGCAGCGGGTAGAACCAGGCAGAGAATTCCCGGCTAGCAGCTTCCCTGTGGCGGGGAAGTGCAAACGTACACGTTTTCGGCCGAAAACCGCGTTTTCCGGCGAAAACGCACACCACGGCTCTTTCTGAGAAAAAGCAAGCACGGAGGACGAGAACCGCTTTTGCACTGCGTAGCGTTCCGGGCAGCGGGTAGAACCAGGCAGAGAATTCCCGGCTAGCAGCTTCCCTGTGGCGGGGAAGTGCAAACGTACACGTTTTCGGCCGAAAACGCGTTTTCCGGCGAAAACGCACACCACGGCTCTGAGTAAAAGCAAGCACGGAGGACGAGAACCGCTTTTGCCCTGCGTAGCGTTCCGGGCAGCGGGTAGAACCAGGCAGAGAATTCCCGGCTAGCAGCTTCCCTGTGGCGGGGAAGTGCAAACGTACACGTTTTCGGCCGAAAACGCGTTTTCCGGCGAAATCGCACACCACGGCTCTTTCTGAGAAAAAGCAAGCACGGAGGACGAGAACCGCTTTTGCCCTGCGTAGCGTTCCGGGCAGCGGGTAGAACCAGGCAGAGAATTCCCGGCTAGCAGCTTCCCTGTGGCGGGGAAGTGCAAACGTACACGTTTTCGGCCGAAAACGCGTTTTCCGGCGAAAGCGCACACCACGGCTCTTTCTGAGAAAAAGCAAGCACGGAGGACGAGAACCGCTTTTGCCCTGCGTAGCGTTCCGGGCAGCGGGTAGAACCAGGCAGAGAATTCCCGGCTAGCAGCTTCCCTGTGGCGGGGAAGTGCAAACGTACACGTTTTCGGCCGAAAATGCGTTTTCCGGCCAAAACGCACACCACGGCTCTTTCTGAGAAAAAGCAAGCACGGAGGACGAGAACCGCTTTTGCCCTGCGTAGCGTTCCGGGCAGCGGGTAGAACCAGGCAGAGAATTCCCGGCTAGCAGCTTCCCTGTGGCGGGGAAGTGCAAACGTACACGTTTTCGGCCGAAAACGCGTTTTCCGGCGAAATCGCACAGCACGGCTCTTTCTGAGAAAAAGCAAGCACGGAGGACGAGAACCGCTTTTGCCCTGCGTAGCGTTCCGGGCAGCGGGTAGAACCAGGCAGAGAATTCCCGGCTAGCAGCTTCCCTGTGGCGGGGAAGTGCAAACGTACACGTTTTCGGCCGAAAACGCGTTTTCCGGCGAAAACGCACACCACGGCTCTTTCTGAGAAAAAGCAAGCACGGAGGACGAGAACCGCTTTTGCCCTGCGTAGCGTTCCGGGCAGCGGGTAGAACCAGGCAGAGAATTCCCGGCTAGCAGCTTCCCTGTGGCGGGGAAGTGCAAACGTACACGTTTTCGGCCGAAAACGCGTTTTCCGGCGAAAACGCACACCACGGCTCTTTCTGAGAAAAAGCAAGCACGGAGGACGAGAACCGCTTTTGCCCTGCGTAGCGTTCCGGGCAGCGGGTAGAACCAGGCAGAGAATTCCCGGCTAGCAGCTTCCCTGTGGCGGGGAAGTGCAAACGTACACGTTTTCGGCCGAAAACGCGTTTTCCGGCGAAAACGCACACCACGGCTCTGAGAAAAAGCAAGCACGGAGGACGAGAACCGCTTTTGCCCTGCGTAGCGTTCCGGGCAGCGGGTAGAACCAGGCAGAGAATTCCCGGCTAGCAGCTTCCCTGTGGCGGGGAAGTGCAAACGTACACGTTTTCGGCCGAAAACGCGTTTTCCGGCGAAAACGCACACCACGGCTCTTTCTGAGAAAAAGCAAGCACGGAGGACGAGAACCGCTTTTGCCCTGCGTAGCGTTCCGGGCAGCGGGTAGAACCAGGCAGAGAATTCCCGGCTAGCAGCTTCCCTGTGGCGGGGAAGTGCAAACGTACACGTTTTCGGCCGAAAACGCGTTTTCCGGCGAAAACGCACACCACGGCTCTTTCTGAGAAAAAGCAAGCACGGAGGACGAGAACCGCTTTTGCACTGCGTAGCGTTCCGGGCAGCGGGTAGAACCAGGCAGAGAATTCCCGGCTAGCAGCTTCCCTGTGGCGGGGAAGTGCAAACGTACACGTTTTCGGCCGAAAACGCGTTTTCCGGCGAAAACGCACACCACGGCTCTGAGTAAAAGCAAGCACGGAGGACGGGAACCGCTTTTGCCCTGCGTAGCGTTCCGGGCAGCGGGTAGAACCAGGCAGAGAATTCCCGGCTAGCAGCTTCCCTGTGGCGGGGAAGTGCAAACGTACACGTTTTCGGCCGAAAACGCGTTTTCCGGCGAAATCGCACACCACGGCTCTTTCTGAGAAAAAGCAAGCACGGAGGACGAGAACCGCTTTTGCCCTGCGTAGCGTTCCGGGCAGCGGGTAGAACCAGGCAGAGAATTCCCGGCTAGCAGCTTCCCTGTGGCGGGGAAGTGCAAACGTACACGTTTTCGGCCGAAAACGCGTTTTCCGGCGAAATCGCACACCACGGCTCTTTCTGAGAAAAAGCAAGCACGGAGGACGAGAACCGCTTTTGCCCTGCGTAGCGTTCCGGTCAGCGGGTAGAACCAGGCAGAGAATTCCCGGCTAGCAGCTTCCCTGTGGCGGGGAAGTGCAAACGTACACGTTTTCGGCCGAAAACGCGTTTTCCGGCGAAATCGCACACCACTGCTCTTTCTGAGAAAAAGCAAGCACGGAGGACGAGAACCGCTTTTGCCCTGCGTAGCGTTCCGGGCAGCGGGTAGAACCAGGCAGAGAATTCCCGGCTAGCAGCTTCCCTGTGGCGGGGAAGTGCAAACGTACACGTTTTCGGCCGAAAACGCGTTTTCCGGCGAAAACGCACACCACGGCTCTTTCTGAGAAAAAGCAAGCACGGAGGACGAGAACCGCTTTTGCCCTGCGTAGCGTTCCGGGCAGCGGGTAGAACCAGGCAGAGAATTCCCGGCTAGCAGCTTCCCTGTGGCGGGGAAGTGCAAACGTACACGTTTTCGGCCGAAAACGCGTTTTCCGGCGAAAACGCACACCACGGCTCTTTCTGAGAAAAAGCAAGCACGGAGGACGAGAACCGCTTTTGCCCTGCGTAGCGTTCCGGGCAGCGGGTAGAACCAGGCAGAGAATTCCCGGCTAGCAGCTTCCCTGTGGCGGGGAAGTGCAAACGTACACGTTTTCGGCCGAAAACGCGTTTTCCGGCGAAAACGCACACCACGGCTCTTTCTGAGAAAAAGCAAGCACGGAGGACGAGAACCGCTTTTGCCCTGCGTAGCGTTCCGGGCAGCGGGTAGAACCAGGCAGAGAATTCCCGGCTAGCAGCTTCCCTGTGGCGGGGAAGTGCAAACGTACACGTTTTCGGCCGAAAACGCGTTTTCCGGCGAAAACGCACACCACGGCTCTTTCTGAGAAAAAGCAAGCACGGAGGACGAGAACCGCTTTTGCCCTGCGTAGCGTTCCGGGCAGCGGGTAGAACCAGGCAGAGAATTCCCGGCTAGCAGCTTCCCTGTGGCGGGGAAGTGCAAACGTACCCGTTTTCGGCCGAAAACGCGTTTTCCGGCGAAAACGCACACCACGGCTCCTTCTGAGAAAAAGCAAGCACGGAGGACGAGAACCGCTTTTGCCCTGCGTAGCGTTCCGGGCAGCGGGTAGAACCAGGCAGAGAATTCCCGGCTAGCAGCTTCCCTGTGGCGGGGAAGTGCAAACGTACACGTTTTCGGCCGAAAACGCGTTTTCCGGCGAAAACGCACACCACGGCTCTTTCTGAGAAAAAGCAAGCACGGAGGACGAGAACCGCTTTTGCCCTGCGTAGCGTTCCGGGCAGCGGGTAGAACCAGGCAGAGAATTCCCGGCTAGCAGCTTCCCTGTGGCGGGGAAGTGCAAACGTACACGTTTTCGGCCGAAAACGCGTTTTCCGGCGAAAACGCACACCACGGCTCTTTCTGAGAAAAAGCAAGCACGGAGGACGAGAACCGATTTTGCCCTGCGTAGCGTTCCGGGCAGCGGGTAGAACCAGGCAGAGAATTCCCGGCTAGCAGCTTCCCTGTGGCGGGGAAGTGCAAACGTACACGTTTTCGGCCGAAAACGCGTTTTCCGGCGAAAACGCACACCACGGCTCTTTCTGAGAAAAAGCAAGCACGGAGGACGAGAACCGCTTTTGCCCTGCGTAGCGTTCCGGGCAGCGGGTAGAACCAGGCAGAGAATTCCCGGCTAGCAGCTTCCCTGTGGCGGGGAAGTGCAAACGTACACGTTTTCGGCCGAAAACGCGTTTTCCGGCGAAAACGCACACCACGGCTCTTTCTGAGAAAAAGCAAGCACGGAGGACGAGAACCGCTTTTGCCCTGCGTAGCGTTCCGGGCAGCGGGTAGAACCAGGCAGAGAATTCCCGGCTAGCAGCTTCCCTGTGGCGGGGAAGTGCAAACGTACACGTTTTCGGCCGAAAACGCGTTTTCCGGCGAAAACGCACACCACGGCTCTTTCTGAGAAAAAGCAAGCACGGAGGACGAGAACCGCTTTTGCCCTGCGTAGCGTTCCGGGCAGCGGGTAGAACCAGGCAGAGAATTCCCGGCTAGCAGCTTCCCTGTGGCGGGGAAGTGCAAACGTACACGTTTTCGGCCGAAAACGCGTTTTCCGGCGAAAACGCACACCACGGCTCTTTCTGAGAAAAAGCAAGCACGGAGGACGAGAACCGCGTTTGCCCTGCGTAGCGTTCCGGGCAGCGGGTAGAACCAGGCAGAAAATTCCCGGCTAGCAGCTTCCCTGTGGCGGGGAAGTGCAAACGTACACGTTTTCGGCCGAAAACGCGTTTTCCGGCGAAATCGCACAGCACGGCTCTTTCTGAGAAAAAGCAAGCACGGAGGACGAGAACCGCTTTTGCCCTGCGTAGCGTTCCGGGCAGCGGGTAGAATCAGGCAGAGAATTCCCGGCTAGCAGCTTCCCTGTGGCGGGGAAGTGCAAACGTACACGTTTTCGGCCGAAAACGCGTTTTCCGGCGAAAACGCACACCACGGCTCTTTCTGAGAAAAAGCAAGCACGGAGGACGAGAACCGCTTTTGCCCTGCGTAGCGTTCCGGGCAGCGGGTAGAACCAGGCAGAGAATTCCCGGCTAGCAGCTTCCCTGTGGCGGGGAAGTGCAAACGTACCCGTTTTCGGCCTAAAACGCGTTTTCCGGCGAAATCGCACACCACGGCTCTTTCTGAGAAAAAGCAAGCACGGAGGACGAGAACCGCTTTTGCCCTGCGTAGCGTTCCGGGCAGCGGGTAGAACCAGGCAGAGAATTCCCGGCTAGCAGCTTCCCTGTGGCGGGGAAGTGCAAACGTACCCGTTTTCGGCCGAAAAAGCGTTTTCCGGCGAAAACGCACACCACGGCTCTTTTTGAGAAAAAGCAAGCACGGAGGACGAGAACCGCTTTTGCCCTGCGTAGCGTTCCGGGCAGCGGGTAGAACCAGGCAGAGAATTCCCGGCTAGCAGCTTCCCTGTGGCGGGGAAGTGCAAACGTACACGTTTTCGGCCGAAAACGCGTTTTCCGGCGAAAGCGCACACCACGGCTCTTTCTGAGAAAAAGCAAGCACGGAGGACGAGAACCGCTTTTGCCCTGCGTAGCGTTCCGGGCAGCGGGTAGAACCAGGCAGAGAATTCCCGGCTAGCAGCTTCCCTGTGGCGGGGAAGTGCAAACGTACACGTTTTCGGCCGAAAACGCGTTTTCCGGCGAAAACGCACACCACGGCTCTTTCTGAGAAAAAGCAAGCACGGAGGACGAGAACCGCTTTTGCCCTGCGTAGCGTTCCGGGCAGCGGGTAGAACCAGGCAGAGAATTCCCGGCTAGCAGCTTCCCTGTGGCGGGGAAGTGCAAACGTACACGTTTTCGGCCGAAAACGCGTTTTCCGGCGAAATCGCACACCACGGCTCTTTCTGAGAAAAAGCAAGCACGGAGGACGAGAACCGCTTTTGCCCTGCGTAGCGTTCCGGGCAGCGGGTAGAACCAGGCAGAGAATTCCCGGCTAGCAGCTTCCCTGTGGCGGGGAAGTGCAAACGTACCCGTTTTCGGCCGAAAACGCGTTTTCCGGCGAAAACGCACACCACGGCTCTTTCTGAGAAAAAGCAAGCACGGAGGACGAGAACCGCTTTTGCCCTGCGTAGCGTTCCGGGCAGCGGGTAGAACCAGGCAGAGAATTCCCGGCTAGCAGCTTCCCTGTGGCGGGGAAGTGCAAACGTACACGTTTTCGGCCGAAAACGCGTTTTCCGGCGAAAACGCACACCACGGCTCTTTCTGAGAAAAAGCAAGCACGGAGGACGAGAACCGCTTTTTGCCCTGCGTAGCGTTCCGGGCAGCGGGTAGAAACCAGGCAGAGAATTCCCGGCTAGCAGCTTCCCTGTGGCGGGGAAGTGCAAACGTACACGTTTTCGGCCGAAAACGCGTTTTCCGGCCAAAACGCACACCACGGCTCTTTCTGAGAAAAAGCAAGCACGGAGGACGAGAACCGCTTTTGCCCTGCGTAGCGTTCCGGGCAGCGGGTAGAACCAGGCAGAAAATTCCCGGCTAGCAGCTTCCCTGTGGCGGGGAAGTGCAAACGTACACGTTTTCGGCCGAAAACGCGTTTTCCGGCGAAATCGCACACCACGGCTCTTTCTGAGAAAAAGCAAGCACGGAGGACGAGAACCGCTTTTGCCCTGCGTAGCGTTCCGGGCAGCGGGTAGAATCAGGCAGAGAATTCCCGGCTAGCAGCTTCCCTGTGGCGGGGAAGTGCAAACGTACACGTTTTCGGCCGAAAACGCGTTTTCCGGCGAAAACGCACACCACGGCTCTTTCTGAGAAAAAGCAAGCACGGAGGACGAGAACCGCTTTTGCCCTGCGTAGCGTTCCGGGCAGCGGGTAGAACCAGGCAGAGAATTCCCGGCTAGCAGCTTCCCTGTGGCGGGGAAGTGCAAACGTACCCGTTTTCGGCCTAAAACGCGTTTTCCGGCGAAATCGCACACCACGGCTCTTTCTGAGAAAAAGCAAGCACGGAGGACGAGAACCGCTTTTGCCCTGCGTAGCGTTCCGGGCAGCGGGTAGAACCAGGCAGAGAATTCCCGGCTAGCAGCTTCCCTGTGGCGGGGAAGTGCAAACGTACCCGTTTTCGGCCGAAAACGCGTTTTCCGGCGAAAACGCACACCACGGCTCTTTCTGAGAAAAAGCAAGCACGGAGGACGAGAACCGCTTTTGCCCTGCGTAGCGTTCCGGGCAGCGGGTAGAACCAGGCAGAGAATTCCCGGCTAGCAGCTTCCCTTGGCGGGGAAATGCAACCGTACACGTTTTCGGCCGAAAACGCGTTTTCCGGCGAAAGCGCACACCACGGCTCTTTCTGAGAAAAAGCAAGCACGGAGGACGAGAACCGCTTTTGCCCTGCGTAGCGTTCCGGGCAGCGGGTAGAACCAGGCAGAGAATTCCCGGCTAGCAGCTTCCCTGTGGCGGGGAAGTGCAAACGTACACGTTTTCGGCCGAAAACGCGTTTTCCGGCGAAAACGCACACCACGGCTCTTTCTGAGAAAAAGCAAGCACGGAGGACGAGAACCGCTTTTGCCCTGCGTAGCGTTCCGGGCAGCGGGTAGAACCCGGCAGAGAATTCCCGGCTAGCAGCTTCCCTGTGGCGGGGAAGTGCAAACGTACACGTTTTCGGCCGAAAACGCGTTTTCCGGCGAAAACGCACACCACGGCTCTTTCTGAGAAAAAGCAAGCACGGAGGACGAGAACCGCTTTTGCCCTGCGTAGCGTTCCGGGCAGCGGGTAGAACCAGGCAGAGAATTCCCGGCTAGCAGCTTCCCTGTGGCGGGGAAGTGCAAACGTACACGTTTTCGGCCGAAAACGCGTTTTCCGGCGAAAACGCACACCACGGCTCTTTCTGAGAAAAAGCAAGCACGGAGGACGAGAACCGCTTTTGCCCTGCGTAGCGTTCCGGGCAGCGGGTAGAACCAGGCAGAGAATTCCCGGCTAGCAGCTTCCCTGTGGCGGGGAAGTGGAAACGTACACGTTTTCGGCCGAAAACGCGTTTTCCGGCGAAAACGCACACCACGGCTCTTTCTGAGAAAAAGCAAGCACGGAGGACGAGAACCGCTTTTGCCCTGCGTAGCGTTCCGGGCAGCGGGTAGAACCAGGCAGAGAATTCCCGGCTAGCAGCTTCCCTGTGGCGGGGAAGTGCAAACGTACACGTTTTCGGCCGAAAACGCGTTTTCCGGCGAAAACGCACACCACGGCTCTTTCTGAGAAAAAGCAAGCACGGAGGACGAGAACCGCTTTTGCCCTGCGTAGCGTTCCGGGCAGCGGGTAGAACCAGGCAGAGAATTCCCGGCTAGCAGCTTCCCTGTGGCGGGGAAGTGCAAACGTACACGTTTTCGGCCGAAAACGCGTTTTCCGGCGAAATCGCACACCACGGCTCTTTCTGAGAAAAAGCAAGCACGGAGGACGAGAACCGCTTTTGCCCTGCGTAGCGTTCCGGGCAGCGGGTAGAACCAGGCAGAGAATTCCCGGCTAGCAGCTTCCCTGTGGCGGGGAAGTGCAAACGTACACGTTTTCGGCCGAAAACGCGTTTTCCGGCCAAAACGCACACCACGGCTCTTTCTGAGAAAAAGCAAGCACGGAGGACGAGAACCGCTTTTGCCCTGCGTAGCGTTCCGGGCAGCGGGTAGAACCAGGCAGAGAATTCCCGGCTAGCAGCTTCCCTGTGGCGGGGAAGTGCAAACGTACACGTTTTCGGCCGAAAACGCGTTTTCCGGCGAAAACGCACACCACGGCTCTTTCTGAGAAAAAGCAAGCACGGAGGACGAGAACCGCTTTTGCCCTGCGTAGCGTTCCGGGCAGCGGGTAGAACCAGGCAGAGAATTCCCGGCTAGCAGCTTCCCTGTGGCGGGGAAGTGCAAACGTACACGTTTTCGGCCGAAAACGCGTTTTCCGGCGAAAACGCACACCACGGCTCTTTCTGAGAAAAAGCAAGCACGGAGGACGAGAACCGCTTTTGCCCTGCGTAGCGTTCCGGGCAGCGGGTAGAACCAGGCAGAGAATTCCCGGCTAGCAGCTTCCCTGTGGCGGGGAAGTGCAAACGTACACGTTTTCGGCCGAAAACGCGTTTTCCGGCGAAAACGCACACCACGGCTCTTTCTGAGAAAAAGCAAGCACGGAGGACGAGAACCGCTTTTGCCCTGCGTAGCGTTCCGGGCAGCGGGTAGAACCAGGCAGAGAATTCCCGGCTAGCAGCTTCCCTGTGGCGGGGAAGTGCAAACGTACACGTTTTCGGCCGAAAACGCGTTTTCCGGCGAAAACGCACACCACGGCTCTTTCTGAGAAAAAGCAAGCACGGAGGACGAGAACCGCTTTTGCCCTGCGTAGCGTTCCGGGCAGCGGGTAGAACCAGGCAGAGAATTCCCGGCTAGCAGCTTCCCTGTGGCGGGGAAGTGCAAACGTACACGTTTTCGGCCGAAAACGCGTTTTCCGGCGAAAACGCACACCACGGCTCTTTCTGAGAAAAAGCAAGCACGGAGGACGAGAACCGCTTTTGCCCTGCGTAGCGTTCCGGGCAGCGGGTAGAACCAGGCAGAGAATTCCCGGCTAGCAGCTTCCCTGTGGCGGGGAAGTGCAAACGTACACGTTTTCGGCCGAAAACGCGTTTTCCGGCGAAATCGCACACCACGGCTCTTTCTGAGAAAAAGCAAGCACGGAGGACGAGAACCGCTTTTGCCCTGCGTAGCGTTCCGGGCAGCGGGTAGAACCAGGCAGAGAATTCCCGGCTAGCAGCTTCCCTGTGGCGGGGAAGTGCAAACGTACACGTTTTCGGCCGAAAACTCGTTTTCCGGCGAAAACGCACACCACGGCTCTTTCTGAGAAAAAGCAAGCACGGAGGACGAGAACCGCTTTTGCCCTGCGTAGCGTTCCGGGCAGCGGGTAGAACCAGGCAGAGAATTCCCGGCTAGCAGCTTCCCTGTGGCGGGGAAGTGCAAACGTACACGTCTTCAGCCGAAAACGCGTTTTCCGGCGAAAACGCACACCACGGCTCTTTCTGAGAAAAAGCAAGCACGGAGGACGAGAACCGCTTTTGCCCTGCGTAGCGTTCCGGGCAGCGGGTAGAACCAGGCAGAGAATTCCCGGCTAGCAGCTTCCCTGTGGCGGGGAAGTGCAAACGTACACGTTTTCGGCCGAAAACGCGTTTTCCGGCGAAAACGCACACCACGGCTCTTTCTGAGAAAAAGCAAGCACGGAGGACGAGAACCGCTTTTGCCCTGCGTAGCGTTCCGGGCAGCGGGTAGAACCAGGCAGAGAATTCCCGGCTAGCAGCTTCCCTGTGGCGGGGAAGTGCAAACGTACACGTTTTCGGCCGAAAACGCGTTTTCCGGCGAAAACGCACACCACGGCTCTTTCTGAGAAAAAGCAAGCACGGAGGACGAGAACCGCTTTTGCCCTGCGTAGCGTTCCGGGCAGCGGGTAGAACCAGGCAGAGAATTCCCGGCTAGCAGCTTCCCTGTGGCGGGGAAGTGCAAACGTACACGTTTTCGGCCGAAAACGCGTTTTCCGGCGAAAACGCACACCACGGCTCTTTCTGAGAAAAAGCAAGCACGGAGGACGAGAACCGCTTTTGCCCTGCGTAGCGTTCCGGGCAGCGGGTAGAACCAGGCAGAGAATTCCCGGCTAGCAGCTTCCCTGTGGCGGGGAAGTGCAAACGTACACGTTTTCGGCCGAAAACGCGTTTTCCGGCGAAAACGCACACCACGGCTCTTTCTGAGAAAAAGCAAGCACGGAGGACGAGAACCGCTTTTGCCCTGCGTAGCGTTCCGGGCAGCGGGTAGAACCAGGCAGAGAATTCCCGGCTAGCAGCTTCCCTGTGGCGGGGAAGTGCAAACGTACACGTTTTCGGCCGAAAACGCGTTTTCCGGCGAAAACGCACACCACGGCTCTTTCTGAGAAAAAGCAAGCACGGAGGACGAGAACCGCTTTTGCCCTGCGTAGCGTTCCGGGCAGCGGGTAGAACCAGGCAGAGAATTCCCGGCTAGCAGCTTCCCTGTGGCGGGGAAGTGCAAACGTACACGTTTTCGGCCGAAAACGCGTTTTCCGGCGAAAACGCACACCACGGCTCTTTCTGAGAAAAAGCAAGCACGGAGGACGAGAACCGCTTTTGCCCTGCGTAGCGTTCCGGGCAGCGGGTAGAACCAGGCAGAGAATTCCCGGCTAGCAGCTTCCCTGTGGCGGGGAAGTGCAAACGTACACGTTTTCGGCCGAAAACGCGTTTTCCGGCGAAAACGCACACCACGGCTCTTTCTGAGAAAAAGCAAGCACGGAGGACGAGAACCGCTTTTGCCCTGCGTAGCGTTCCGGGCAGCGGGTAGAACCAGGCAGAGAATTCCCGGCTAGCAGCTTCCCTGTGGCGGGGAAGTGCAAACGTACACGTTTTCGGCCGAAAACGCGTTTTCCGGCGAAAACGCACACCACGGCTCTTTCTGAGAAAAAGCAAGCACGGAGGACGAGAACCGCTTTTGCCCTGCGTAGCGTTCCGGGCAGCGGGTAGAACCAGGCAGAGAATTCCCGGCTAGCAGCTTCCCTGTGGCGGGGAAGTGCAAACGTACACGTTTTCGGCCGAAAACGCGTTTTCCGGCGAAAACGCACACCACGGCTCTTTCTGAGAAAAAGCAAGCACGGAGGACGAGAACCGCTTTTGCCCTGCGTAGCGTTCCGGGCAGCGGGTAGAACCAGGCAGAGAATTCCCGGCTAGCAGCTTCCCTGTGGCGGGGAAGTGCAAACGTACACGTTTTCGGCCGAAAACGCGTTTTCCGGCGAAAACGCACACCACGGCTCTTTCTGAGAAAAAGCAAGCACGGAGGACGAGAACCGCTTTTGCCCTGCGTAGCGTTCCGGGCAGCGGGTAGAACCAGGCAGAGAATTCCCGGCTAGCAGCTTCCCTGTGGCGGGGAAGTGCAAACGTACACGTTTTCGGCCGAAAACGCGTTTTCCGGCGAAAACGCACACCACGGCTCTTTCTGAGAAAAAGCAAGCACGGAGGACGAGAACCGCTTTTGCCCTGCGTAGCGTTCCGGGCAGCGGGTAGAACCAGGCAGAGAATTCCCGGCTAGCAGCTTCCCTGTGGCGGGGAAGTGCAAACGTACACGTTTTCGGCCGAAAACGCGTTTTCCGGCGAAAACGCACACCACGGCTCTTTCTGAGAAAAAGCAAGCACGGAGGACGAGAACCGCTTTTGCCCTGCGTAGCGTTCCGGGCAGCGGGTAGAACCAGGCAGAGAATTCCCGGCTAGCAGCTTCCCTGTGGCGGGGAAGTGCAAACGTACACGTTTTCGGCCGAAAACGCGTTTTCCGGCGAAAACGCACACCACGGCTCTTTCTGAGAAAAAGCAAGCACGGAGGACGAGAACCGCTTTTGCCCTGCGTAGCGTTCCGGGCAGCGGGTAGAACCAGGCAGAGAATTCCCGGCTAGCAGCTTCCCTGTGGCGGGGAAGTGCAAACGTACACGTTTTCGGCCGAAAACGCGTTTTCCGGCGAAAACGCACACCACGGCTCTTTCTGAGAAAAAGCAAGCACGGAGGACGAGAACCGCTTTTGCCCTGCGTAGCGTTCCGGGCAGCGGGTAGAACCAGGCAGAGAATTCCCGGCTAGCAGCTTCCCTGTGGCGGGGAAGTGCAAACGTACACGTTTTCGGCCGAAAACGCGTTTTCCGGCGAAAACGCACACCACGGCTCTTTCTGAGAAAAAGCAAGCACGGAGGACGAGAACCGCTTTTGCCCTGCGTAGCGTTCCGGGCAGCGGGTAGAACCAGGCAGAGAATTCCCGGCTAGCAGCTTCCCTGTGGCGGGGAAGTGCAAACGTACACGTTTTCGGCCGAAAACGCGTTTTCCGGCGAAAACGCACACCACGGCTCTTTCTGAGAAAAAGCAAGCACGGAGGACGAGAACCGCTTTTGCCCTGCGTAGCGTTCCGGGCAGCGGGTAGAACCAGGCAGAGAATTCCCGGCTAGCAGCTTCCCTGTGGCGGGGAAGTGCAAACGTACACGTTTTCGGCCGAAAACGCGTTTTCCGGCGAAAACGCACACCACGGCTCTTTCTGAGAAAAAGCAAGCACGGAGGACGAGAACCGCTTTTGCCCTGCGTAGCGTTCCGGGCAGCGGGTAGAACCAGGCAGAGAATTCCCGGCTAGCAGCTTCCCTGTGGCGGGGAAGTGCAAACGTACACGTTTTCGGCCGAAAACGCGTTTTCCGGCGAAATCGCACAGCACGGCTCTTTCTGAGAAAAAGCAAGCACGGAGGACGAGAACCGCTTTTGCCCTGCGTAGCGTTCCGGGCAGCGGGTAGAACCAGGCAGAGAATTCCCGGCTAGCAGCTTCCCTGTGGCGGGGAAGTGCAAACGTACACGTTTTCGGCCGAAAACGCGTTTTCCGGCGAAAACGCACACCACGGCTCTTTCTGAGAAAAAGCAAGCACGGAGGACGAGAACCGCTTTTGCCCTGCGTAGCGTTCCGGGCAGCGGGTAGAACCAGGCAGAGAATTCCCGGCTAGCAGCTTCCCTGTGGCGGGGAAGTGCAAACGTACACGTTTTCGGCCGAAAACGCGTTTTCCGGCGAAAACGCACACCACGGCTCTTTCTGAGAAAAAGCAAGCACGGAGGACGAGAACCGCTTTTGCCCTGCGTAGCGTTCCGGGCAGCGGGTAGAACCAGGCAGAGAATTCCCGGCTAGCAGCTTCCCTGTGGCGGGGAAGTGCAAACGTACACGTTTTCGGCCGAAAACGCGTTTTCCGGCGAAAACGCACACCACGGCTCTTTCTGAGAAAAAGCAAGCACGGAGGACGAGAACCGCTTTTGCCCTGCGTAGCGTTCCGGGCAGCGGGTAGAACCAGGCAGAGAATTCCCGGCTAGCAGCTTCCCTGTGGCGGGGAAGTGCAAACGTACACGTTTTCGGCCGAAAACGCGTTTTCCGGCGAAAACGCACACCACGGCTCTTTCTGAGAAAAAGCAAGCACGGAGGACGAGAACCGCTTTTGCCCTGCGTAGCGTTCCGGGCAGCGGGTAGAACCAGGCAGAGAATTCCCGGCTAGCAGCTTCCCTGTGGCGGGGAAGTGCAAACGTACACGTTTTCGGCCGAAAACGCGTTTTCCGGCGAAAACGCACACCACGGCTCTTTCTGAGAAAAAGCAAGCACGGAGGACGAGAACCGCTTTTGCCCTGCGTAGCGTTCCGGGCAGCGGGTAGAACCAGGCAGAGAATTCCCGGCTAGCAGCTTCCCTGTGGCGGGGAAGTGCAAACGTACACGTTTTCGGCCGAAAACGCGTTTTCCGGCGAAAACGCACACCACGGCTCTTTCTGAGAAAAAGCAAGCACGGAGGACGAGAACCGCTTTTGCCCTGCGTAGCGTTCCGGGCAGCGGGTAGAACCAGGCAGAGAATTCCCGGCTAGCAGCTTCCCTGTGGCGGGGAAGTGCAAACGTACACGTTTTCGGCCGAAAACGCGTTTTCCGGCGAAAACGCACACCACGGCTCTTTCTGAGAAAAAGCAAGCACGGAGGACGAGAACCGCTTTTGCCCTGCGTAGCGTTCCGGGCAGCGGGTAGAACCAGGCAGAGAATTCCCGGCTAGCAGCTTCCCTGTGGCGGGGAAGTGCAAACGTACACGTTTTCGGCCGAAAACGCGTTTTCCGGCGAAAACGCACACCACGGCTCTTTCTGAGAAAAAGCAAGCACGGAGGACGAGAACCGCTTTTGCCCTGCGTAGCGTTCCGGGCAGCGGGTAGAACCAGGCAGAGAATTCCCGGCTAGCAGCTTCCCTGTGGCGGGGAAGTGCAAACGTACACGTTTTCGGCCGAAAACGCGTTTTCCGGCGAAAACGCACACCACGGCTCTTTCTGAGAAAAAGCAAGCACGGAGGACGAGAACCGCTTTTGCCCTGCGTAGCGTTCCGGGCAGCGGGTAGAACCAGGCAGAGAATTCCCGGCTAGCAGCTTCCCTGTGGCGGGGAAGTGCAAACGTACACGTTTTCGGCCGAAAACGCGTTTTCCGGCGAAAACGCACACCACGGCTCTTTCTGAGAAAAAGCAAGCACGGAGGACGAGAACCGCTTTTGCCCTGCGTAGCGTTCCGGGCAGCGGGTAGAACCAGGCAGAGAATTCCCGGCTAGCAGCTTCCCTGTGGCGGGGAAGTGCAAACGTACACGTTTTCGGCCGAAAACGCGTTTTCCGGCGAAAACGCACACCACGGCTCTTTCTGAGAAAAAGCAAGCACGGAGGACGAGAACCGCTTTTGCCCTGCGTAGCGTTCCGGGCAGCGGGTAGAACCAGGCAGAGAATTCCCGGCTAGCAGCTTCCCTGTGGCGGGGAAGTGCAAACGTACACGTTTTCGGCCGAAAACGCGTTTTCCGGCGAAAACGCACACCACGGCTCTTTCTGAGAAAAAGCAAGCACGGAGGACGAGAACCGCTTTTGCCCTGCGTAGCGTTCCGGGCAGCGGGTAGAACCAGGCAGAGAATTCCCGGCTAGCAGCTTCCCTGTGGCGGGGAAGTGCAAACGTACACGTTTTCGGCCGAAAACGCGTTTTCCGGCGAAAACGCACACCACGGCTCTTTCTGAGAAAAAGCAAGCACGGAGGACGAGAACCGCTTTTGCCCTGCGTAGCGTTCCGGGCAGCGGGTAGAACCAGGCAGAGAATTCCCGGCTAGCAGCTTCCCTGTGGCGGGGAAGTGCAAACGTACACGTTTTCGGCCGAAAACGCGTTTTCCGGCGAAAACGCACACCACGGCTCTTTCTGAGAAAAAGCAAGCACGGAGGACGAGAACCGCTTTTGCCCTGCGTAGCGTTCCGGGCAGCGGGTAGAACCAGGCAGAGAATTCCCGGCTAGCAGCTTCCCTGTGGCGGGGAAGTGCAAACGTACACGTTTTCGGCCGAAAACGCGTTTTCCGGCGAAAACGCACACCACGGCTCTTTCTGAGAAAAAGCAAGCACGGAGGACGAGAACCGCTTTTGCCCTGCGTAGCGTTCCGGGCAGCGGGTAGAACCAGGCAGAGAATTCCCGGCTAGCAGCTTCCCTGTGGCGGGGAAGTGCAAACGTACACGTTTTCGGCCGAAAACGCGTTTTCCGGCGAAAACGCACACCACGGCTCTTTCTGAGAAAAAGCAAGCACGGAGGACGAGAACCGCTTTTGCCCTGCGTAGCGTTCCGGGCAGCGGGTAGAACCAGGCAGAGAATTCCCGGCTAGCAGCTTCCCTGTGGCGGGGAAGTGCAAACGTACACGTTTTCGGCCGAAAACGCGTTTTCCGGCGAAAACGCACACCACGGCTCTTTCTGAGAAAAAGCAAGCACGGAGGACGAGAACCGCTTTTGCCCTGCGTAGCGTTCCGGGCAGCGGGTAGAACCAGGCAGAGAATTCCCGGCTAGCAGCTTCCCTGTGGCGGGGAAGTGCAAACGTACACGTTTTCGGCCGAAAACGCGTTTTCCGGCGAAAACGCACACCACGGCTCTTTCTGAGAAAAAGCAAGCACGGAGGACGAGAACCGCTTTTGCCCTGCGTAGCGTTCCGGGCAGCGGGTAGAACCAGGCAGAGAATTCCCGGCTAGCAGCTTCCCTGTGGCGGGGAAGTGCAAACGTACACGTTTTCGGCCGAAAACGCGTTTTCCGGCGAAAACGCACACCACGGCTCTTTCTGAGAAAAAGCAAGCACGGAGGACGAGAACCGCTTTTGCCCTGCGTAGCGTTCCGGGCAGCGGGTAGAACCAGGCAGAGAATTCCCGGCTAGCAGCTTCCCTGTGGCGGGGAAGTGCAAACGTACACGTTTTCGGCCGAAAACGCGTTTTCCGGCGAAAACGCACACCACGGCTCTTTCTGAGAAAAAGCAAGCACGGAGGACGAGAACCGCTTTTGCCCTGCGTAGCGTTCCGGGCAGCGGGTAGAACCAGGCAGAGAATTCCCGGCTAGCAGCTTCCCTGTGGCGGGGAAGTGCAAACGTACACGTTTTCGGCCGAAAACGCGTTTTCCGGCGAAAACGCACACCACGGCTCTTTCTGAGAAAAAGCAAGCACGGAGGACGAGAACCGCTTTTGCCCTGCGTAGCGTTCCGGGCAGCGGGTAGAACCAGGCAGAGAATTCCCGGCTAGCAGCTTCCCTGTGGCGGGGAAGTGCAAACGTACACGTTTTCGGCCGAAAACGCGTTTTCCGGCGAAAACGCACACCACGGCTCTTTCTGAGAAAAAGCAAGCACGGAGGACGAGAACCGCTTTTGCCCTGCGTAGCGTTCCGGGCAGCGGGTAGAACCAGGCAGAGAATTCCCGGCTAGCAGCTTCCCTGTGGCGGGGAAGTGCAAACGTACACGTTTTCGGCCGAAAACGCGTTTTCCGGCGAAAACGCACACCACGGCTCTTTCTGAGAAAAAGCAAGCACGGAGGACGAGAACCGCTTTTGCCCTGCGTAGCGTTCCGGGCAGCGGGTAGAACCAGGCAGAGAATTCCCGGCTAGCAGCTTCCCTGTGGCGGGGAAGTGCAAACGTACACGTTTTCGGCCGAAAACGCGTTTTCCGGCGAAAACGCACACCACGGCTCTTTCTGAGAAAAAGCAAGCACGGAGGACGAGAACCGCTTTTGCCCTGCGTAGCGTTCCGGGCAGCGGGTAGAACCAGGCAGAGAATTCCCGGCTAGCAGCTTCCCTGTGGCGGGGAAGTGCAAACGTACACGTTTTCGGCCGAAAACGCGTTTTCCGGCGAAAACGCACACCACGGCTCTTTCTGAGAAAAAGCAAGCACGGAGGACGAGAACCGCTTTTGCCCTGCGTAGCGTTCCGGGCAGCGGGTAGAACCAGGCAGAGAATTCCCGGCTAGCAGCTTCCCTGTGGCGGGGAAGTGCAAACGTACACGTTTTCGGCCGAAAACGCGTTTTCCGGCGAAAACGCACACCACGGCTCTTTCTGAGAAAAAGCAAGCACGGAGGACGAGAACCGCTTTTGCCCTGCGTAGCGTTCCGGGCAGCGGGTAGAACCAGGCAGAGAATTCCCGGCTAGCAGCTTCCCTGTGGCGGGGAAGTGCAAACGTACACGTTTTCGGCCGAAAACGCGTTTTCCGGCGAAAACGCACACCACGGCTCTTTCTGAGAAAAAGCAAGCACGGAGGACGAGAACCGCTTTTGCCCTGCGTAGCGTTCCGGGCAGCGGGTAGAACCAGGCAGAGAATTCCCGGCTAGCAGCTTCCCTGTGGCGGGGAAGTGCAAACGTACACGTTTTCGGCCGAAAACGCGTTTTCCGGCGAAAACGCACACCACGGCTCTTTCTGAGAAAAAGCAAGCACGGAGGACGAGAACCGCTTTTGCCCTGCGTAGCGTTCCGGGCAGCGGGTAGAACCAGGCAGAGAATTCCCGGCTAGCAGCTTCCCTGTGGCGGGGAAGTGCAAACGTACACGTTTTCGGCCGAAAACGCGTTTTCCGGCGAAAACGCACACCACGGCTCTTTCTGAGAAAAAGCAAGCACGGAGGACGAGAACCGCTTTTGCCCTGCGTAGCGTTCCGGGCAGCGGGTAGAACCAGGCAGAGAATTCCCGGCTAGCAGCTTCCCTGTGGCGGGGAAGTGCAAACGTACACGTTTTCGGCCGAAAACGCGTTTTCCGGCGAAAACGCACACCACGGCTCTTTCTGAGAAAAAGCAAGCACGGAGGACGAGAACCGCTTTTGCCCTGCGTAGCGTTCCGGGCAGCGGGTAGAACCAGGCAGAGAATTCCCGGCTAGCAGCTTCCCTGTGGCGGGGAAGTGCAAACGTACACGTTTTCGGCCGAAAACGCGTTTTCCGGCGAAAACGCACACCACGGCTCTTTCTGAGAAAAAGCAAGCACGGAGGACGAGAACCGCTTTTGCCCTGCGTAGCGTTCCGGGCAGCGGGTAGAACCAGGCAGAGAATTCCCGGCTAGCAGCTTCCCTGTGGCGGGGAAGTGCAAACGTACACGTTTTCGGCCGAAAACGCGTTTTCCGGCGAAAACGCACACCACGGCTCTTTCTGAGAAAAAGCAAGCACGGAGGACGAGAACCGCTTTTGCCCTGCGTAGCGTTCCGGGCAGCGGGTAGAACCAGGCAGAGAATTCCCGGCTAGCAGCTTCCCTGTGGCGGGGAAGTGCAAACGTACACGTTTTCGGCCGAAAACGCGTTTTCCGGCGAAAACGCACACCACGGCTCTTTCTGAGAAAAAGCAAGCACGGAGGACGAGAACCGCTTTTGCCCTGCGTAGCGTTCCGGGCAGCGGGTAGAACCAGGCAGAGAATTCCCGGCTAGCAGCTTCCCTGTGGCGGGGAAGTGCAAACGTACACGTTTTCGGCCGAAAACGCGTTTTCCGGCGAAAACGCACACCACGGCTCTTTCTGAGAAAAAGCAAGCACGGAGGACGAGAACCGCTTTTGCCCTGCGTAGCGTTCCGGGCAGCGGGTAGAACCAGGCAGAGAATTCCCGGCTAGCAGCTTCCCTGTGGCGGGGAAGTGCAAACGTACACGTTTTCGGCCGAAAACGCGTTTTCCGGCGAAAACGCACACCACGGCTCTTTCTGAGAAAAAGCAAGCACGGAGGACGAGAACCGCTTTTGCCCTGCGTAGCGTTCCGGGCAGCGGGTAGAACCAGGCAGAGAATTCCCGGCTAGCAGCTTCCCTGTGGCGGGGAAGTGCAAACGTACACGTTTTCGGCCGAAAACGCGTTTTCCGGCGAAAACGCACACCACGGCTCTTTCTGAGAAAAAGCAAGCACGGAGGACGAGAACCGCTTTTGCCCTGCGTAGCGTTCCGGGCAGCGGGTAGAACCAGGCAGAGAATTCCCGGCTAGCAGCTTCCCTGTGGCGGGGAAGTGCAAACGTACACGTTTTCGGCCGAAAACGCGTTTTCCGGCGAAAACGCACACCACGGCTCTTTCTGAGAAAAAGCAAGCACGGAGGACGAGAACCGCTTTTGCCCTGCGTAGCGTTCCGGGCAGCGGGTAGAACCAGGCAGAGAATTCCCGGCTAGCAGCTTCCCTGTGGCGGGGAAGTGCAAACGTACACGTTTTCGGCCGAAAACGCGTTTTCCGGCGAAAACGCACACCACGGCTCTTTCTGAGAAAAAGCAAGCACGGAGGACGAGAACCGCTTTTGCCCTGCGTAGCGTTCCGGGCAGCGGGTAGAACCAGGCAGAGAATTCCCGGCTAGCAGCTTCCCTGTGGCGGGGAAGTGCAAACGTACACGTTTTCGGCCGAAAACGCGTTTTCCGGCGAAAACGCACACCACGGCTCTTTCTGAGAAAAAGCAAGCACGGAGGACGAGAACCGCTTTTGCCCTGCGTAGCGTTCCGGGCAGCGGGTAGAACCAGGCAGAGAATTCCCGGCTAGCAGCTTCCCTGTGGCGGGGAAGTGCAAACGTACACGTTTTCGGCCGAAAACGCGTTTTCCGGCGAAAACGCACACCACGGCTCTTTCTGAGAAAAAGCAAGCACGGAGGACGAGAACCGCTTTTGCCCTGCGTAGCGTTCCGGGCAGCGGGTAGAACCAGGCAGAGAATTCCCGGCTAGCAGCTTCCCTGTGGCGGGGAAGTGCAAACGTACACGTTTTCGGCCGAAAACGCGTTTTCCGGCGAAAACGCACACCACGGCTCTTTCTGAGAAAAAGCAAGCACGGAGGACGAGAACCGCTTTTGCCCTGCGTAGCGTTCCGGGCAGCGGGTAGAACCAGGCAGAGAATTCCCGGCTAGCAGCTTCCCTGTGGCGGGGAAGTGCAAACGTACACGTTTTCGGCCGAAAACGCGTTTTCCGGCGAAAACGCACACCACGGCTCTTTCTGAGAAAAAGCAAGCACGGAGGACGAGAACCGCTTTTGCCCTGCGTAGCGTTCCGGGCAGCGGGTAGAACCAGGCAGAGAATTCCCGGCTAGCAGCTTCCCTGTGGCGGGGAAGTGCAAACGTACACGTTTTCGGCCGAAAACGCGTTTTCCGGCGAAAACGCACACCACGGCTCTTTCTGAGAAAAAGCAAGCACGGAGGACGAGAACCGCTTTTGCCCTGCGTAGCGTTCCGGGCAGCGGGTAGAACCAGGCAGAGAATTCCCGGCTAGCAGCTTCCCTGTGGCGGGGAAGTGCAAACGTACACGTTTTCGGCCGAAAACGCGTTTTCCGGCGAAAACGCACACCACGGCTCTTTCTGAGAAAAAGCAAGCACGGAGGACGAGAACCGCTTTTGCCCTGCGTAGCGTTCCGGGCAGCGGGTAGAACCAGGCAGAGAATTCCCGGCTAGCAGCTTCCCTGTGGCGGGGAAGTGCAAACGTACACGTTTTCGGCCGAAAACGCGTTTTCCGGCGAAAACGCACACCACGGCTCTTTCTGAGAAAAAGCAAGCACGGAGGACGAGAACCGCTTTTGCCCTGCGTAGCGTTCCGGGCAGCGGGTAGAACCAGGCAGAGAATTCCCGGCTAGCAGCTTCCCTGTGGCGGGGAAGTGCAAACGTACACGTTTTCGGCCGAAAACGCGTTTTCCGGCGAAAACGCACACCACGGCTCTTTCTGAGAAAAAGCAAGCACGGAGGACGAGAACCGCTTTTGCCCTGCGTAGCGTTCCGGGCAGCGGGTAGAACCAGGCAGAGAATTCCCGGCTAGCAGCTTCCCTGTGGCGGGGAAGTGCAAACGTACACGTTTTCGGCCGAAAACGCGTTTTCCGGCGAAAACGCACACCACGGCTCTTTCTGAGAAAAAGCAAGCACGGAGGACGAGAACCGCTTTTGCCCTGCGTAGCGTTCCGGGCAGCGGGTAGAACCAGGCAGAGAATTCCCGGCTAGCAGCTTCCCTGTGGCGGGGAAGTGCAAACGTACACGTTTTCGGCCGAAAACGCGTTTTCCGGCGAAAACGCACACCACGGCTCTTTCTGAGAAAAAGCAAGCACGGAGGACGAGAACCGCTTTTGCCCTGCGTAGCGTTCCGGGCAGCGGGTAGAACCAGGCAGAGAATTCCCGGCTAGCAGCTTCCCTGTGGCGGGGAAGTGCAAACGTACACGTTTTCGGCCGAAAACGCGTTTTCCGGCGAAAACGCACACCACGGCTCTTTCTGAGAAAAAGCAAGCACGGAGGACGAGAACCGCTTTTGCCCTGCGTAGCGTTCCGGGCAGCGGGTAGAACCAGGCAGAGAATTCCCGGCTAGCAGCTTCCCTGTGGCGGGGAAGTGCAAACGTACACGTTTTCGGCCGAAAACGCGTTTTCCGGCGAAAACGCACACCACGGCTCTTTCTGAGAAAAAGCAAGCACGGAGGACGAGAACCGCTTTTGCCCTGCGTAGCGTTCCGGGCAGCGGGTAGAACCAGGCAGAGAATTCCCGGCTAGCAGCTTCCCTGTGGCGGGGAAGTGCAAACGTACACGTTTTCGGCCGAAAACGCGTTTTCCGGCGAAAACGCACACCACGGCTCTTTCTGAGAAAAAGCAAGCACGGAGGACGAGAACCGCTTTTGCCCTGCGTAGCGTTCCGGGCAGCGGGTAGAACCAGGCAGAGAATTCCCGGCTAGCAGCTTCCCTGTGGCGGGGAAGTGCAAACGTACACGTTTTCGGCCGAAAACGCGTTTTCCGGCGAAAACGCACACCACGGCTCTTTCTGAGAAAAAGCAAGCACGGAGGACGAGAACCGCTTTTGCCCTGCG
This sequence comes from Athene noctua, assembly GCF_965140245.1. NCBI lineage: Eukaryota > Metazoa > Chordata > Aves > Strigiformes > Strigidae > Athene > Athene noctua. The sequence goes on from NW_027437854.1 coordinate 68,150, forward strand.
TAGCGTTCCGGGCAGCGGGTAGAACCAGGCAGAGAATTCCCGGCTAGCAGCTTCCCTGTGGCGGGGAAGTGCAAACGTACACGTTTTCGGCCGAAAACGCGTTTTCCGGCGAAAACGCACACCACGGCTCTTTCTGAGAAAAAGCAAGCACGGAGGACGAGAACCGCTTTTGCCCTGCGTAGCGTTCCGGGCAGCGGGTAGAACCAGGCAGAGAATTCCCGGCTAGCAGCTTCCCTGTGGCGGGGAAGTGCAAACGTACACGTTTTCGGCCGAAAACGCGTTTTCCGGCGAAAACGCACACCACGGCTCTTTCTGAGAAAAAGCAAGCACGGAGGACGAGAACCGCTTTTGCCCTGCGTAGCGTTCCGGGCAGCGGGTAGAACCAGGCAGAGAATTCCCGGCTAGCAGCTTCCCTGTGGCGGGGAAGTGCAAACGTACACGTTTTCGGCCGAAAACGCGTTTTCCGGCGAAAACGCACACCACGGCTCTTTCTGAGAAAAAGCAAGCACGGAGGACGAGAACCGCTTTTGCCCTGCGTAGCGTTCCGGGCAGCGGGTAGAACCAGGCAGAGAATTCCCGGCTAGCAGCTTCCCTGTGGCGGGGAAGTGCAAACGTACACGTTTTCGGCCGAAAACGCGTTTTCCGGCGAAAACGCACACCACGGCTCTTTCTGAGAAAAAGCAAGCACGGAGGACGAGAACCGCTTTTGCCCTGCGTAGCGTTCCGGGCAGCGGGTAGAACCAGGCAGAGAATTCCCGGCTAGCAGCTTCCCTGTGGCGGGGAAGTGCAAACGTACACGTTTTCGGCCGAAAACGCGTTTTCCGGCGAAAACGCACACCACGGCTCTTTCTGAGAAAAAGCAAGCACGGAGGACGAGAACCGCTTTTGCCCTGCGTAGCGTTCCGGGCAGCGGGTAGAACCAGGCAGAGAATTCCCGGCTAGCAGCTTCCCTGTGGCGGGGAAGTGCAAACGTACACGTTTTCGGCCGAAAACGCGTTTTCCGGCGAAAACGCACACCACGGCTCTTTCTGAGAAAAAGCAAGCACGGAGGACGAGAACCGCTTTTGCCCTGCGTAGCGTTCCGGGCAGCGGGTAGAACCAGGCAGAGAATTCCCGGCTAGCAGCTTCCCTGTGGCGGGGAAGTGCAAACGTACACGTTTTCGGCCGAAAACGCGTTTTCCGGCGAAAACGCACACCACGGCTCTTTCTGAGAAAAAGCAAGCACGGAGGACGAGAACCGCTTTTGCCCTGCGTAGCGTTCCGGGCAGCGGGTAGAACCAGGCAGAGAATTCCCGGCTAGCAGCTTCCCTGTGGCGGGGAAGTGCAAACGTACACGTTTTCGGCCGAAAACGCGTTTTCCGGCGAAAACGCACACCACGGCTCTTTCTGAGAAAAAGCAAGCACGGAGGACGAGAACCGCTTTTGCCCTGCGTAGCGTTCCGGGCAGCGGGTAGAACCAGGCAGAGAATTCCCGGCTAGCAGCTTCCCTGTGGCGGGGAAGTGCAAACGTACACGTTTTCGGCCGAAAACGCGTTTTCCGGCGAAAACGCACACCACGGCTCTTTCTGAGAAAAAGCAAGCACGGAGGACGAGAACCGCTTTTGCCCTGCGTAGCGTTCCGGGCAGCGGGTAGAACCAGGCAGAGAATTCCCGGCTAGCAGCTTCCCTGTGGCGGGGAAGTGCAAACGTACACGTTTTCGGCCGAAAACGCGTTTTCCGGCGAAAACGCACACCACGGCTCTTTCTGAGAAAAAGCAAGCACGGAGGACGAGAACCGCTTTTGCCCTGCGTAGCGTTCCGGGCAGCGGGTAGAACCAGGCAGAGAATTCCCGGCTAGCAGCTTCCCTGTGGCGGGGAAGTGCAAACGTACACGTTTTCGGCCGAAAACGCGTTTTCCGGCGAAAACGCACACCACGGCTCTTTCTGAGAAAAAGCAAGCACGGAGGACGAGAACCGCTTTTGCCCTGCGTAGCGTTCCGGGCAGCGGGTAGAACCAGGCAGAGAATTCCCGGCTAGCAGCTTCCCTGTGGCGGGGAAGTGCAAACGTACACGTTTTCGGCCGAAAACGCGTTTTCCGGCGAAAACGCACACCACGGCTCTTTCTGAGAAAAAGCAAGCACGGAGGACGAGAACCGCTTTTGCCCTGCGTAGCGTTCCGGGCAGCGGGTAGAACCAGGCAGAGAATTCCCGGCTAGCAGCTTCCCTGTGGCGGGGAAGTGCAAACGTACACGTTTTCGGCCGAAAACGCGTTTTCCGGCGAAAACGCACACCACGGCTCTTTCTGAGAAAAAGCAAGCACGGAGGACGAGAACCGCTTTTGCCCTGCGTAGCGTTCCGGGCAGCGGGTAGAACCAGGCAGAGAATTCCCGGCTAGCAGCTTCCCTGTGGCGGGGAAGTGCAAACGTACACGTTTTCGGCCGAAAACGCGTTTTCCGGCGAAAACGCACACCACGGCTCTTTCTGAGAAAAAGCAAGCACGGAGGACGAGAACCGCTTTTGCCCTGCGTAGCGTTCCGGGCAGCGGGTAGAACCAGGCAGAGAATTCCCGGCTAGCAGCTTCCCTGTGGCGGGGAAGTGCAAACGTACACGTTTTCGGCCGAAAACGCGTTTTCCGGCGAAAACGCACACCACGGCTCTTTCTGAGAAAAAGCAAGCACGGAGGACGAGAACCGCTTTTGCCCTGCGTAGCGTTCCGGGCAGCGGGTAGAACCAGGCAGAGAATTCCCGGCTAGCAGCTTCCCTGTGGCGGGGAAGTGCAAACGTACACGTTTTCGGCCGAAAACGCGTTTTCCGGCGAAAACGCACACCACGGCTCTTTCTGAGAAAAAGCAAGCACGGAGGACGAGAACCGCTTTTGCCCTGCGTAGCGTTCCGGGCAGCGGGTAGAACCAGGCAGAGAATTCCCGGCTAGCAGCTTCCCTGTGGCGGGGAAGTGCAAACGTACACGTTTTCGGCCGAAAACGCGTTTTCCGGCGAAAACGCACACCACGGCTCTTTCTGAGAAAAAGCAAGCACGGAGGACGAGAACCGCTTTTGCCCTGCGTAGCGTTCCGGGCAGCGGGTAGAACCAGGCAGAGAATTCCCGGCTAGCAGCTTCCCTGTGGCGGGGAAGTGCAAACGTACACGTTTTCGGCCGAAAACGCGTTTTCCGGCGAAAACGCACACCACGGCTCTTTCTGAGAAAAAGCAAGCACGGAGGACGAGAACCGCTTTTGCCCTGCGTAGCGTTCCGGGCAGCGGGTAGAACCAGGCAGAGAATTCCCGGCTAGCAGCTTCCCTGTGGCGGGGAAGTGCAAACGTACACGTTTTCGGCCGAAAACGCGTTTTCCGGCGAAAACGCACACCACGGCTCTTTCTGAGAAAAAGCAAGCACGGAGGACGAGAACCGCTTTTGCCCTGCGTAGCGTTCCGGGCAGCGGGTAGAACCAGGCAGAGAATTCCCGGCTAGCAGCTTCCCTGTGGCGGGGAAGTGCAAACGTACACGTTTTCGGCCGAAAACGCGTTTTCCGGCGAAAACGCACACCACGGCTCTTTCTGAGAAAAAGCAAGCACGGAGGACGAGAACCGCTTTTGCCCTGCGTAGCGTTCCGGGCAGCGGGTAGAACCAGGCAGAGAATTCCCGGCTAGCAGCTTCCCTGTGGCGGGGAAGTGCAAACGTACACGTTTTCGGCCGAAAACGCGTTTTCCGGCGAAAACGCACACCACGGCTCTTTCTGAGAAAAAGCAAGCACGGAGGACGAGAACCGCTTTTGCCCTGCGTAGCGTTCCGGGCAGCGGGTAGAACCAGGCAGAGAATTCCCGGCTAGCAGCTTCCCTGTGGCGGGGAAGTGCAAACGTACACGTTTTCGGCCGAAAACGCGTTTTCCGGCGAAAACGCACACCACGGCTCTTTCTGAGAAAAAGCAAGCACGGAGGACGAGAACCGCTTTTGCCCTGCGTAGCGTTCCGGGCAGCGGGTAGAACCAGGCAGAGAATTCCCGGCTAGCAGCTTCCCTGTGGCGGGGAAGTGCAAACGTACACGTTTTCGGCCGAAAACGCGTTTTCCGGCGAAAACGCACACCACGGCTCTTTCTGAGAAAAAGCAAGCACGGAGGACGAGAACCGCTTTTGCCCTGCGTAGCGTTCCGGGCAGCGGGTAGAACCAGGCAGAGAATTCCCGGCTAGCAGCTTCCCTGTGGCGGGGAAGTGCAAACGTACACGTTTTCGGCCGAAAACGCGTTTTCCGGCGAAAACGCACACCACGGCTCTTTCTGAGAAAAAGCAAGCACGGAGGACGAGAACCGCTTTTGCCCTGCGTAGCGTTCCGGGCAGCGGGTAGAACCAGGCAGAGAATTCCCGGCTAGCAGCTTCCCTGTGGCGGGGAAGTGCAAACGTACACGTTTTCGGCCGAAAACGCGTTTTCCGGCGAAAACGCACACCACGGCTCTTTCTGAGAAAAAGCAAGCACGGAGGACGAGAACCGCTTTTGCCCTGCGTAGCGTTCCGGGCAGCGGGTAGAACCAGGCAGAGAATTCCCGGCTAGCAGCTTCCCTGTGGCGGGGAAGTGCAAACGTACACGTTTTCGGCCGAAAACGCGTTTTCCGGCGAAAACGCACACCACGGCTCTTTCTGAGAAAAAGCAAGCACGGAGGACGAGAACCGCTTTTGCCCTGCGTAGCGTTCCGGGCAGCGGGTAGAACCAGGCAGAGAATTCCCGGCTAGCAGCTTCCCTGTGGCGGGGAAGTGCAAACGTACACGTTTTCGGCCGAAAACGCGTTTTCCGGCGAAAACGCACACCACGGCTCTTTCTGAGAAAAAGCAAGCACGGAGGACGAGAACCGCTTTTGCCCTGCGTAGCGTTCCGGGCAGCGGGTAGAACCAGGCAGAGAATTCCCGGCTAGCAGCTTCCCTGTGGCGGGGAAGTGCAAACGTACACGTTTTCGGCCGAAAACGCGTTTTCCGGCGAAAACGCACACCACGGCTCTTTCTGAGAAAAAGCAAGCACGGAGGACGAGAACCGCTTTTGCCCTGCGTAGCGTTCCGGGCAGCGGGTAGAACCAGGCAGAGAATTCCCGGCTAGCAGCTTCCCTGTGGCGGGGAAGTGCAAACGTACACGTTTTCGGCCGAAAACGCGTTTTCCGGCGAAAACGCACACCACGGCTCTTTCTGAGAAAAAGCAAGCACGGAGGACGAGAACCGCTTTTGCCCTGCGTAGCGTTCCGGGCAGCGGGTAGAACCAGGCAGAGAATTCCCGGCTAGCAGCTTCCCTGTGGCGGGGAAGTGCAAACGTACACGTTTTCGGCCGAAAACGCGTTTTCCGGCGAAAACGCACACCACGGCTCTTTCTGAGAAAAAGCAAGCACGGAGGACGAGAACCGCTTTTGCCCTGCGCAGCGTTCCGGGCAGCGGGTAGAACCAGGCAGAGAATTCCCGGCTAGCAGCTTCCCTGTGGCGGGGAAGTGCAAACGTACACGTTTTCGGCCGAAAACGCGTTTTCCGGCGAAAACGCACACCACGGCTCTTTCTGAGAAAAAGCAAGCACGGAGGACGAGAACCGCTTTTGCCCTGCGTAGCGTTCCGGGCAGCGGGTAGAACCAGGCAGAGAATTCCCGGCTAGCAGCTTCCCTGTGGCGGGGAAGTGCAAACGTACACGTTTTCGGCCGAAAACGCGTTTTCCGGCGAAAACGCACACCACGGCTCTTTCTGAGAAAAAGCAAGCACGGAGGACGAGAACCGCTTTTGCCCTGCGTAGCGTTCCGGGCAGCGGGTAGAACCAGGCAGAGAATTCCCGGCTAGCAGCTTCCCTGTGGCGGGGAAGTGCAAACGTACACGTTTTCGGCCGAAAACGCGTTTTCCGGCGAAAACGCACACCACGGCTCTTTCTGAGAAAAAGCAAGCACGGAGGACGAGAACCGCTTTTGCCCTGCGTAGCGTTCCGGGCAGCGGGTAGAACCAGGCAGAGAATTCCCGGCTAGCAGCTTCCCTGTGGCGGGGAAGTGCAAACGTACACGTTTTCGGCCGAAAACGCGTTTTCCGGCGAAAACGCACACCACGGCTCTTTCTGAGAAAAAGCAAGCACGGAGGACGAGAACCGCTTTTGCCCTGCGTAGCGTTCCGGGCAGCGGGTAGAACCAGGCAGAGAATTCCCGGCTAGCAGCTTCCCTGTGGCGGGGAAGTGCAAACGTACACGTTTTCGGCCGAAAACGCGTTTTCCGGCGAAAACGCACACCACGGCTCTTTCTGAGAAAAAGCAAGCACGGAGGACGAGAACCGCTTTTGCCCTGCGTAGCGTTCCGGGCAGCGGGTAGAACCAGGCAGAGAATTCCCGGCTAGCAGCTTCCCTGTGGCGGGGAAGTGCAAACGTACACGTTTTCGGCCGAAAACGCGTTTTCCGGCGAAAACGCACACCACGGCTCTTTCTGAGAAAAAGCAAGCACGGAGGACGAGAACCGCTTTTGCCCTGCGTAGCGTTCCGGGCAGCGGGTAGAACCAGGCAGAGAATTCCCGGCTAGCAGCTTCCCTGTGGCGGGGAAGTGCAAACGTACACGTTTTCGGCCGAAAACGCGTTTTCCGGCGAAAACGCACACCACGGCTCTTTCTGAGAAAAAGCAAGCACGGAGGACGAGAACCGCTTTTGCCCTGCGTAGCGTTCCGGGCAGCGGGTAGAACCAGGCAGAGAATTCCCGGCTAGCAGCTTCCCTGTGGCGGGGAAGTGCAAACGTACACGTTTTCGGCCGAAAACGCGTTTTCCGGCGAAAACGCACACCACGGCTCTTTCTGAGAAAAAGCAAGCACGGAGGACGAGAACCGCTTTTGCCCTGCGTAGCGTTCCGGGCAGCGGGTAGAACCAGGCAGAGAATTCCCGGCTAGCAGCTTCCCTGTGGCGGGGAAGTGCAAACCTACACGTTTTCGGCCGAAAACGCGTTTTCCGGCGAAAACGCACACCACGGCTCTTTCTGGGAAAAAGCAAGCACGGAGGACGAGAACCGCTTTTGCCCTGCGTAGCGTTCCGGGCAGCGGGTAGAACCAGGCAGAGAATTCCCGGCTAGCAGCTTCCCTGTGGCGGGGAAGTGCAAACGTACACGTTTTCGGCCGAAAACGCGTTTTCCGGCGAAAACGCACACCACGGCTCTTTCTGAGAAAAAGCAAGCACGGAGGACGAGAACCGCTTTTGCCCTGCGTAGCGTTCCGGGCAGCGGGTAGAACCAGGCAGAGAATTCCCGGCTAGCAGCTTCCCTGTGGCGGGGAAGTGCAAACGTACACGTTTTCGGCCGAAAACGCGTTTTCCGGCGAAAACGCACACCACGGCTCTTTCTGAGAAAAAGCAAGCACGGAGGACGAGAACCGCTTTTGCCCTGCGTAGCGTTCCGGGCAGCGGGTAGAACCAGGCAGAGAATTCCCGGCTAGCAGCTTCCCTGTGGCGGGGAAGTGCAAACGTACACGTTTTCGGCCGAAAACGCGTTTTCCGGCGAAAACGCACACCACGGCTCTTTCTGGGAAAAAGCAAGCACGGAGGACGAGAACCGCTTTTGCCCTGCGTAGCGTTCCGGGCAGGGGGTAGAACCAGGCAGAGAATTCCCGGCTAGCAGCTTCCCTGTGGCGGGGAAGTGCAAACGTACACGTTTTCGGCCGAAAACGCGTTTTCCGGCGAAAACGCACACCACGGCTCTTTCTGAGAAAAAGCAAGCACGGAGGACGAGAACCGCTTTTGCCCTGCGTAGCGTTCCGGGCAGCGGGTAGAACCAGGCAGAGAATTCCCGGCTAGCAGCTTCCCTGTGGCGGGGAAGTGCAAACGTACACGTTTTCGGCCGAAAACGCGTTTTCCGGCGAAAACGCACACCACGGCTCTTTCTGAGAAAAAGCAAGCACGGAGGACGAGAACCGCTTTTGCCCTGCGTAGCGTTCCGGGCAGCGGGTAGAACCAGGCAGAGAATTCCCGGCTAGCAGCTTCCCTGTGGCGGGGAAGTGCAAACGTACACGTTTTCGGCCGAAAACGCGTTTTCCGGCGAAAACGCACACCACGGCTCTTTCTGAGAAAAAGCAAGCACGGAGGACGAGAACCGCTTTTGCCCTGCGTAGCGTTCCGGGCAGCGGGTAGAACCAGGCAGAGAATTCCCGGCTAGCAGCTTCCCTGTGGCGGGGAAGTGCAAACGTACACGTTTTCGGCCGAAAACGCGTTTTCCGGCGAAAACGCACACCACGGCTCTTTCTGAGAAAAAGCAAGCACGGAGGACGAGAACCGCTTTTGCCCTGCGTAGCGTTCCGGGCAGCGGGTAGAACCAGGCAGAGAATTCCCGGCTAGCAGCTTCCCTGTGGCGGGGAAGTGCAAACGTACACGTTTTCGGCCGAAAACGCGTTTTCCGGCGAAAACGCACACCACGGCTCTTTCTGAGAAAAAGCAAGCACGGAGGACGAGAACCGCTTTTGCCCTGCGTAGCGTTCCGGGCAGCGGGTAGAACCAGGCAGAGAATTCCCGGCTAGCAGCTTCCCTGTGGCGGGGAAGTGCAAACGTACACGTTTTCGGCCGAAAACGCGTTTTCCGGCGAAAACGCACACCACGGCTCTTTCTGAGAAAAAGCAAGCACGGAGGACGAGAACCGCTTTTGCCCTGCGTAGCGTTCCGGGCAGCGGGTAGAACCAGGCAGAGAATTCCCGGCTAGCAGCTTCCCTGTGGCGGGGAAGTGCAAACGTACACGTTTTCGGCCGAAAACGCGTTTTCCGGCGAAAACGCACACCACGGCTCTTTCTGAGAAAAAGCAAGCACGGAGGACGAGAACCGCTTTTGCCCTGCGTAGCGTTCCGGGCAGCGGGTAGAACCAGGCAGAGAATTCCCGGCTAGCAGCTTCCCTGTGGCGGGGAAGTGCAAACGTACACGTTTTCGGCCGAAAACGCGTTTTCCGGCGAAAACGCACACCACGGCTCTTTCTGAGAAAAAGCAAGCACGGAGGACGAGAACCGCTTTTGCCCTGCGTAGCGTTCCGGGCAGCGGGTAGAACCAGGCAGAGAATTCCCGGCTAGCAGCTTCCCTGTGGCGGGGAAGTGCAAACGTACACGTTTTCGGCCGAAAACGCGTTTTCCGGCGAAAACGCACACCACGGCTCTTTCTGAGAAAAAGCAAGCACGGAGGACGAGAACCGCTTTTGCCCTGCGTAGCGTTCCGGGCAGCGGGTAGAACCAGGCAGAGAATTCCCGGCTAGCAGCTTCCCTGTGGCGGGGAAGTGCAAACGTACACGTTTTCGGCCGAAAACGCGTTTTCCGGCGAAAACGCACACCACGGCTCTTTCTGAGAAAAAGCAAGCACGGAGGACGAGAACCGCTTTTGCCCTGCGTAGCGTTCCGGGCAGCGGGTAGAACCAGGCAGAGAATTCCCGGCTAGCAGCTTCCCTGTGGCGGGGAAGTGCAAACGTACACGTTTTCGGCCGAAAACGCGTTTTCCGGCGAAAACGCACACCACGGCTCTTTCTGAGAAAAAGCAAGCACGGAGGACGAGAACCGCTTTTGCCCTGCGTAGCGTTCCGGGCAGCGGGTAGAACCAGGCAGAGAATTCCCGGCTAGCAGCTTCCCTGTGGCGGGGAAGTGCAAACGTACACGTTTTCGGCCGAAAACGCGTTTTCCGGCGAAAACGCACACCACGGCTCTTTCTGAGAAAAAGCAAGCACGGAGGACGAGAACCGCTTTTGCCCTGCGTAGCGTTCCGGGCAGCGGGTAGAACCAGGCAGAGAATTCCCGGCTAGCAGCTTCCCTGTGGCGGGGAAGTGCAAACGTACACGTTTTCGGCCGAAAACGCGTTTTCCGGCGAAAACGCACACCACGGCTCTTTCTGAGAAAAAGCAAGCACGGAGGACGAGAACCGCTTTTGCCCTGCGTAGCGTTCCGGGCAGCGGGTAGAACCAGGCAGAGAATTCCCGGCTAGCAGCTTCCCTGTGGCGGGGAAGTGCAAACGTACACGTTTTCGGCCGAAAACGCGTTTTCCGGCGAAAACGCACACCACGGCTCTTTCTGAGAAAAAGCAAGCACGGAGGACGAGAACCGCTTTTGCCCTGCGTAGCGTTCCGGGCAGCGGGTAGAACCAGGCAGAGAATTCCCGGCTAGCAGCTTCCCTGTGGCGGGGAAGTGCAAACGTACACGTTTTCGGCCGAAAACGCGTTTTCCGGCGAAAACGCACACCACGGCTCTTTCTGAGAAAAAGCAAGCACGGAGGACGAGAACCGCTTTTGCCCTGCGTAGCGTTCCGGGCAGCGGGTAGAACCAGGCAGAGAATTCCCGGCTAGCAGCTTCCCTGTGGCGGGGAAGTGCAAACGTACACGTTTTCGGCCGAAAACGCGATTTCCGGCGAAAACGCACACCACGGCTCTTTCTGAGAAAAAGCAAGCACGGAGGACGAGAACCGCTTTTGCCCTGCGTAGCGTTCCGGGCAGCGGGTAGAACCAGGCAGAGAATTCCCGGCTAGCAGCTTCCCTGTGGCGGGGAAGTGCAAACGTACACGTTTTCGGCCGAAAACGCGTTTTCCGGCGAAAACGCACACCACGGCTCTTTCTGAGAAAAAGCAAGCACGGAGGACGAGAACCGCTTTTGCCCTGCGTAGCGTTCCGGGCAGCGGGTAGAACCAGGCAGAGAATTCCCGGCTAGCAGCTTCCCTGTGGCGGGGAAGTGCAAACGTACACGTTTTCGGCCGAAAACGCGTTTTCCGGCGAAAACGCACACCACGGCTCTTTCTGAGAAAAAGCAAGCACGGAGGACGAGAACCGCTTTTGCCCTGCGTAGCGTTCCGGGCAGCGGGTAGAACCAGGCAGAGAATTCCCGGCTAGCAGCTTCCCTGTGGCGGGGAAGTGCAAACGTACACGTTTTCGGCCGAAAACGCGTTTTCCGGCGAAAACGCACACCACGGCTCTTTCTGAGAAAAAGCAAGCACGGAGGACGAGAACCGCTTTTGCCCTGCGTAGCGTTCCGGGCAGCGGGTAGAACCAGGCAGAGAATTCCCGGCTAGCAGCTTCCCTGTGGCGGGGAAGTGCAAACGTACACGTTTTCGGCCGAAAACGCGTTTTCCGGCGAAAACGCACACCACGGCTCTTTCTGAGAAAAAGCAAGCACGGAGGACGAGAACCGCTTTTGCCCTGCGTAGCGTTCCGGGCAGCGGGTAGAACCAGGCAGAGAATTCCCGGCTAGCAGCTTCCCTGTGGCGGGGAAGTGCAAACGTACACGTTTTCGGCCGAAAACGCGTTTTCCGGCGAAAACGCACACCACGGCTCTTTCTGAGAAAAAGCAAGCACGGAGGACGAGAACCGCTTTTGCCCTGCGTAGCGTTCCGGGCAGCGGGTAGAACCAGGCAGAGAATTCCCGGCTAGCAGCTTCCCTGTGGCGGGGAAGTGCAAACGTACACGTTTTCGGCCGAAAACGCGTTTTCCGGCGAAAACGCACACCACGGCTCTTTCTGAGAAAAAGCAAGCACGGAGGACGAGAACCGCTTTTGCCCTGCGTAGCGTTCCGGGCAGCGGGTAGAACCAGGCAGAGAATTCCCGGCTAGCAGCTTCCCTGTGGCGGGGAAGTGCAAACGTACACGTTTTCGGCCGAAAACGCGTTTTCCGGCGAAAACGCACACCACGGCTCTTTCTGAGAAAAAGCAAGCACGGAGGACGAGAACCGCTTTTGCCCTGCGTAGCGTTCCGGGCAGCGGGTAGAACCAGGCAGAGAATTCCCGGCTAGCAGCTTCCCTGTGGCGGGGAAGTGCAAACGTACACGTTTTCGGCCGAAAACGCGTTTTCCGGCGAAAACGCACACCACGGCTCTTTCTGAGAAAAAGCAAGCACGGAGGACGAGAACCGCTTTTGCCCTGCGTAGCGTTCCGGGCAGCGGGTAGAACCAGGCAGAGAATTCCCGGCTAGCAGCTTCCCTGTGGCGGGGAAGTGCAAACGTACACGTTTTCGGCCGAAAACGCGTTTTCCGGCGAAAACGCACACCACGGCTCTTTCTGAGAAAAAGCAAGCACGGAGGACGAGAACCGCTTTTGCCCTGCGTAGCGTTCCGGGCAGCGGGTAGAACCAGGCAGAGAATTCCCGGCTAGCAGCTTCCCTGTGGCGGGGAAGTGCAAACGTACACGTTTTCGGCCGAAAACGCGTTTTCCGGCGAAAACGCACACCACGGCTCTTTCTGAGAAAAAGCAAGCACGGAGGACGAGAACCGCTTTTGCCCTGCGTAGCGTTCCGGGCAGCGGGTAGAACCAGGCAGAGAATTCCCGGCTAGCAGCTTCCCTGTGGCGGGGAAGTGCAAACGTACACGTTTTCGGCCGAAAACGCGTTTTCCGGCGAAAACGCACACCACGGCTCTTTCTGAGAAAAAGCAAGCACGGAGGACGAGAACCGCTTTTGCCCTGCGTAGCGTTCCGGGCAGCGGGTAGAACCAGGCAGAGAATTCCCGGCTAGCAGCTTCCCTGTGGCGGGGAAGTGCAAACGTACACGTTTTCGGCCGAAAACGCGTTTTCCGGCGAAAACGCACACCACGGCTCTTTCTGAGAAAAAGCAAGCACGGAGGACGAGAACCGCTTTTGCCCTGCGTAGCGTTCCGGGCAGCGGGTAGAACCAGGCAGAGAATTCCCGGCTAGCAGCTTCCCTGTGGCGGGGAAGTGCAAACGTACACGTTTTCGGCCGAAAACGCGTTTTCCGGCGAAAACGCACACCACGGCTCTTTCTGAGAAAAAGCAAGCACGGAGGACGAGAACCGCTTTTGCCCTGCGTAGCGTTCCGGGCAGCGGGTAGAACCAGGCAGAGAATTCCCGGCTAGCAGCTTCCCTGTGGCGGGGAAGTGCAAACGTACACGTTTTCGGCCGAAAACGCGTTTTCCGGCGAAAACGCACACCACGGCTCTTTCTGAGAAAAAGCAAGCACGGAGGACGAGAACCGCTTTTGCCCTGCGTAGCGTTCCGGGCAGCGGGTAGAACCAGGCAGAGAATTCCCGGCTAGCAGCTTCCCTGTGGCGGGGAAGTGCAAACGTACACGTTTTCGGCCGAAAACGCGTTTTCCGGCGAAAACGCACACCACGGCTCTTTCTGAGAAAAAGCAAGCACGGAGGACGAGAACCGCTTTTGCCCTGCGTAGCGTTCCGGGCAGCGGGTAGAACCAGGCAGAGAATTCCCGGCTAGCAGCTTCCCTGTGGCGGGGAAGTGCAAACGTACACGTTTTCGGCCGAAAACGCGTTTTCCGGCGAAAACGCACACCACGGCTCTTTCTGAGAAAAAGCAAGCACGGAGGACGAGAACCGCTTTTGCCCTGCGTAGCGTTCCGGGCAGCGGGTAGAACCAGGCAGAGAATTCCCGGCTAGCAGCTTCCCTGTGGCGGGGAAGTGCAAACGTACACGTTTTCGGCCGAAAACGCGTTTTCCGGCGAAAACGCACACCACGGCTCTTTCTGAGAAAAAGCAAGCACGGAGGACGAGAACCGCTTTTGCCCTGCGTAGCGTTCCGGGCAGCGGGTAGAACCAGGCAGAGAATTCCCGGCTAGCAGCTTCCCTGTGGCGGGGAAGTGCAAACGTACACGTTTTCGGCCGAAAACGCGTTTTCCGGCGAAAACGCACACCACGGCTCTTTCTGAGAAAAAGCAAGCACGGAGGACGAGAACCGCTTTTGCCCTGCGTAGCGTTCCGGGCAGCGGGTAGAACCAGGCAGAGAATTCCCGGCTAGCAGCTTCCCTGTGGCGGGGAAGTGCAAACGTACACGTTTTCGGCCGAAAACGCGTTTTCCGGCGAAAACGCACACCACGGCTCTTTCTGAGAAAAAGCAAGCACGGAGGACGAGAACCGCTTTTGCCCTGCGTAGCGTTCCGGGCAGCGGGTAGAACCAGGCAGAGAATTCCCGGCTAGCAGCTTCCCTGTGGCGGGGAAGTGCAAACGTACACGTTTTCGGCCGAAAACGCGTTTTCCGGCGAAAACGCACACCACGGCTCTTTCTGAGAAAAAGCAAGCACGGAGGACGAGAACCGCTTTTGCCCTGCGTAGCGTTCCGGGCAGCGGGTAGAACCAGGCAGAGAATTCCCGGCTAGCAGCTTCCCTGTGGCGGGGAAGTGCAAACGTACACGTTTTCGGCCGAAAACGCGTTTTCCGGCGAAAACGCACACCACGGCTCTTTCTGAGAAAAAGCAAGCACGGAGGACGAGAACCGCTTTTGCCCTGCGTAGCGTTCCGGGCAGCGGGTAGAACCAGGCAGAGAATTCCCGGCTAGCAGCTTCCCTGTGGCGGGGAAGTGCAAACGTACACGTTTTCGGCCGAAAACGCGTTTTCCGGCGAAAACGCACACCACGGCTCTTTCTGAGAAAAAGCAAGCACGGAGGACGAGAACCGCTTTTGCCCTGCGTAGCGTTCCGGGCAGCGGGTAGAACCAGGCAGAGAATTCCCGGCTAGCAGCTTCCCTGTGGCGGGGAAGTGCAAACGTACACGTTTTCGGCCGAAAACGCGTTTTCCGGCGAAAACGCACACCACGGCTCTTTCTGAGAAAAAGCAAGCACGGAGGACGAGAACCGCTTTTGCCCTGCGTAGCGTTCCGGGCAGCGGGTAGAACCAGGCAGAGAATTCCCGGCTAGCAGCTTCCCTGTGGCGGGGAAGTGCAAACGTACACGTTTTCGGCCGAAAACGCGTTTTCCGGCGAAAACGCACACCACGGCTCTTTCTGAGAAAAAGCAAGCACGGAGGACGAGAACCGCTTTTGCCCTGCGTAGCGTTCCGGGCAGCGGGTAGAACCAGGCAGAGAATTCCCGGCTAGCAGCTTCCCTGTGGCGGGGAAGTGCAAACGTACACGTTTTCGGCCGAAAACGCGTTTTCCGGCGAAAACGCACACCACGGCTCTTTCTGAGAAAAAGCAAGCACGGAGGACGAGAACCGCTTTTGCCCTGCGTAGCGTTCCGGGCAGCGGGTAGAACCAGGCAGAGAATTCCCGGCTAGCAGCTTCCCTGTGGCGGGGAAGTGCAAACGTACACGTTTTCGGCCGAAAACGCGTTTTCCGGCGAAAACGCACACCACGGCTCTTTCTGAGAAAAAGCAAGCACGGAGGACGAGAACCGCTTTTGCCCTGCGTAGCGTTCCGGGCAGCGGGTAGAACCAGGCAGAGAATTCCCGGCTAGCAGCTTCCCTGTGGCGGGGAAGTGCAAACGTACACGTTTTCGGCCGAAAACGCGTTTTCCGGCGAAAACGCACACCACGGCTCTTTCTGAGAAAAAGCAAGCACGGAGGACGAGAACCGCTTTTGCCCTGCGTAGCGTTCCGGGCAGCGGGTAGAACCAGGCAGAGAATTCCCGGCTAGCAGCTTCCCTGTGGCGGGGAAGTGCAAACGTACACGTTTTCGGCCGAAAACGCGTTTTCCGGCGAAAACGCACACCACGGCTCTTTCTGAGAAAAAGCAAGCACGGAGGACGAGAACCGCTTTTGCCCTGCGTAGCGTTCCGGGCAGCGGGTAGAACCAGGCAGAGAATTCCCGGCTAGCAGCTTCCCTGTGGCGGGGAAGTGCAAACGTACACGTTTTCGGCCGAAAACGCGTTTTCCGGCGAAAACGCACACCACGGCTCTTTCTGAGAAAAAGCAAGCACGGAGGACGAGAACCGCTTTTGCCCTGCGTAGCGTTCCGGGCAGCGGGTAGAACCAGGCAGAGAATTCCCGGCTAGCAGCTTCCCTGTGGCGGGGAAGTGCAAACGTACACGTTTTCGGCCGAAAACGCGTTTTCCGGCGAAAACGCACACCACGGCTCTTTCTGAGAAAAAGCAAGCACGGAGGACGAGAACCGCTTTTGCCCTGCGTAGCGTTCCGGGCAGCGGGTAGAACCAGGCAGAGAATTCCCGGCTAGCAGCTTCCCTGTGGCGGGGAAGTGCAAACGTACACGTTTTCGGCCGAAAACGCGTTTTCCGGCGAAAACGCACACCACGGCTCTTTCTGAGAAAAAGCAAGCACGGAGGACGAGAACCGCTTTTGCCCTGCGTAGCGTTCCGGGCAGCGGGTAGAACCAGGCAGAGAATTCCCGGCTAGCAGCTTCCCTGTGGCGGGGAAGTGCAAACGTACACGTTTTCGGCCGAAAACGCGTTTTCCGGCGAAAACGCACACCACGGCTCTTTCTGAGAAAAAGCAAGCACGGAGGACGAGAACCGCTTTTGCCCTGCGTAGCGTTCCGGGCAGCGGGTAGAACCAGGCAGAGAATTCCCGGCTAGCAGCTTCCCTGTGGCGGGGAAGTGCAAACGTACACGTTTTCGGCCGAAAACGCGTTTTCCGGCGAAAACGCACACCACGGCTCTTTCTGAGAAAAAGCAAGCACGGAGGACGAGAACCGCTTTTGCCCTGCGTAGCGTTCCGGGCAGCGGGTAGAACCAGGCAGAGAATTCCCGGCTAGCAGCTTCCCTGTGGCGGGGAAGTGCAAACGTACACGTTTTCGGCCGAAAACGCGTTTTCCGGCGAAAACGCACACCACGGCTCTTTCTGAGAAAAAGCAAGCACGGAGGACGAGAACCGCTTTTGCCCTGCGTAGCGTTCCGGGCAGCGGGTAGAACCAGGCAGAGAATTCCCGGCTAGCAGCTTCCCTGTGGCGGGGAAGTGCAAACGTACACGTTTTCGGCCGAAAACGCGTTTTCCGGCGAAAACGCACACCACGGCTCTTTCTGAGAAAAAGCAAGCACGGAGGACGAGAACCGCTTTTGCCCTGCGTAGCGTTCCGGGCAGCGGGTAGAACCAGGCAGAGAATTCCCGGCTAGCAGCTTCCCTGTGGCGGGGAAGTGCAAACGTACACGTTTTCGGCCGAAAACGCGTTTTCCGGCGAAAACGCACACCACGGCTCTTTCTGAGAAAAAGCAAGCACGGAGGACGAGAACCGCTTTTGCCCTGCGTAGCGTTCCGGGCAGCGGGTAGAACCAGGCAGAGAATTCCCGGCTAGCAGCTTCCCTGTGGCGGGGAAGTGCAAACGTACACGTTTTCGGCCGAAAACGCGTTTTCCGGCGAAAACGCACACCACGGCTCTTTCTGAGAAAAAGCAAGCACGGAGGACGAGAACCGCTTTTGCCCTGCGTAGCGTTCCGGGCAGCGGGTAGAACCAGGCAGAGAATTCCCGGCTAGCAGCTTCCCTGTGGCGGGGAAGTGCAAACGTACACGTTTTCGGCCGAAAACGCGTTTTCCGGCGAAAACGCACACCACGGCTCTTTCTGAGAAAAAGCAAGCACGGAGGACGAGAACCGCTTTTGCCCTGCGTAGCGTTCCGGGCAGCGGGTAGAACCAGGCAGAGAATTCCCGGCTAGCAGCTTCCCTGTGGCGGGGAAGTGCAAACGTACACGTTTTCGGCCGAAAACGCGTTTTCCGGCGAAAACGCACACCACGGCTCTTTCTGAGAAAAAGCAAGCACGGAGGACGAGAACCGCTTTTGCCCTGCGTAGCGTTCCGGGCAGCGGGTAGAACCAGGCAGAGAATTCCCGGCTAGCAGCTTCCCTGTGGCGGGGAAGTGCAAACGTACACGTTTTCGGCCGAAAACGCGTTTTCCGGCGAAAACGCACACCACGGCTCTTTCTGAGAAAAAGCAAGCACGGAGGACGAGAACCGCTTTTGCCCTGCGTAGCGTTCCGGGCAGCGGGTAGAACCAGGCAGAGAATTCCCGGCTAGCAGCTTCCCTGTGGCGGGGAAGTGCAAACGTACACGTTTTCGGCCGAAAACGCGTTTTCCGGCGAAAACGCACACCACGGCTCTTTCTGAGAAAAAGCAAGCACGGAGGACGAGAACCGCTTTTGCCCTGCGTAGCGTTCCGGGCAGCGGGTAGAACCAGGCAGAGAATTCCCGGCTAGCAGCTTCCCTGTGGCGGGGAAGTGCAAACGTACACGTTTTCGGCCGAAAACGCGTTTTCCGGCGAAAACGCACACCACGGCTCTTTCTGAGAAAAAGCAAGCACGGAGGACGAGAACCGCTTTTGCCCTGCGTAGCGTTCCGGGCAGCGGGTAGAACCAGGCAGAGAATTCCCGGCTAGCAGCTTCCCTGTGGCGGGGAAGTGCAAACGTACACGTTTTCGGCCGAAAACGCGTTTTCCGGCGAAAACGCACACCACGGCTCTTTCTGAGAAAAAGCAAGCACGGAGGACGAGAACCGCTTTTGCCCTGCGTAGCGTTCCGGGCAGCGGGTAGAACCAGGCAGAGAATTCCCGGCTAGCAGCTTCCCTGTGGCGGGGAAGTGCAAACGTACACGTTTTCGGCCGAAAACGCGTTTTCCGGCGAAAACGCACACCACGGCTCTTTCTGAGAAAAAGCAAGCACGGAGGACGAGAACCGCTTTTGCCCTGCGTAGCGTTCCGGGCAGCGGGTAGAACCAGGCAGAGAATTCCCGGCTAGCAGCTTCCCTGTGGCGGGGAAGTGCAAACGTACACGTTTTCGGCCGAAAACGCGTTTTCCGGCGAAAACGCACACCACGGCTCTTTCTGAGAAAAAGCAAGCACGGAGGACGAGAACCGCTTTTGCCCTGCGTAGCGTTCCGGGCAGCGGGTAGAACCAGGCAGAGAATTCCCGGCTAGCAGCTTCCCTGTGGCGGGGAAGTGCAAACGTACACGTTTTCGGCCGAAAACGCGTTTTCCGGCGAAAACGCACACCACGGCTCTTTCTGAGAAAAAGCAAGCACGGAGGACGAGAACCGCTTTTGCCCTGCGTAGCGTTCCGGGCAGCGGGTAGAACCAGGCAGAGAATTCCCGGCTAGCAGCTTCCCTGTGGCGGGGAAGTGCAAACGTACACGTTTTCGGCCGAAAACGCGTTTTCCGGCGAAAACGCACACCACGGCTCTTTCTGAGAAAAAGCAAGCACGGAGGACGAGAACCGCTTTTGCCCTGCGTAGCGTTCCGGGCAGCGGGTAGAACCAGGCAGAGAATTCCCGGCTAGCAGCTTCCCTGTGGCGGGGAAGTGCAAACGTACACGTTTTCGGCCGAAAACGCGTTTTCCGGCGAAAACGCACACCACGGCTCTTTCTGAGAAAAAGCAAGCACGGAGGACGAGAACCGCTTTTGCCCTGCGTAGCGTTCCGGGCAGCGGGTAGAACCAGGCAGAGAATTCCCGGCTAGCAGCTTCCCTGTGGCGGGGAAGTGCAAACGTACACGTTTTCGGCCGAAAACGCGTTTTCCGGCGAAAACGCACACCACGGCTCTTTCTGAGAAAAAGCAAGCACGGAGGACGAGAACCGCTTTTGCCCTGCGTAGCGTTCCGGGCAGCGGGTAGAACCAGGCAGAGAATTCCCGGCTAGCAGCTTCCCTGTGGCGGGGAAGTGCAAACGTACACGTTTTCGGCCGAAAACGCGTTTTCCGGCGAAAACGCACACCACGGCTCTTTCTGAGAAAAAGCAAGCACGGAGGACGAGAACCGCTTTTGCCCTGCGTAGCGTTCCGGGCAGCGGGTAGAACCAGGCAGAGAATTCCCGGCTAGCAGCTTCCCTGTGGCGGGGAAGTGCAAACGTACACGTTTTCGGCCGAAAACGCGTTTTCCGGCGAAAACGCACACCACGGCTCTTTCTGAGAAAAAGCAAGCACGGAGGACGAGAACCGCTTTTGCCCTGCGTAGCGTTCCGGGCAGCGGGTAGAACCAGGCAGAGAATTCCCGGCTAGCAGCTTCCCTGTGGCGGGGAAGTGCAAACGTACACGTTTTCGGCCGAAAACGCGTTTTCCGGCGAAAACGCACACCACGGCTCTTTCTGAGAAAAAGCAAGCACGGAGGACGAGAACCGCTTTTGCCCTGCGTAGCGTTCCGGGCAGCGGGTAGAACCAGGCAGAGAATTCCCGGCTAGCAGCTTCCCTGTGGCGGGGAAGTGCAAACGTACACGTTTTCGGCCGAAAACGCGTTTTCCGGCGAAAACGCACACCACGGCTCTTTCTGAGAAAAAGCAAGCACGGAGGACGAGAACCGCTTTTGCCCTGCGTAGCGTTCCGGGCAGCGGGTAGAACCAGGCAGAGAATTCCCGGCTAGCAGCTTCCCTGTGGCGGGGAAGTGCAAACGTACACGTTTTCGGCCGAAAACGCGTTTTCCGGCGAAAACGCACACCACGGCTCTTTCTGAGAAAAAGCAAGCACGGAGGACGAGAACCGCTTTTGCCCTGCGTAGCGTTCCGGGCAGCGGGTAGAACCAGGCAGAGAATTCCCGGCTAGCAGCTTCCCTGTGGCGGGGAAGTGCAAACGTACACGTTTTCGGCCGAAAACGCGTTTTCCGGCGAAAACGCACACCACGGCTCTTTCTGAGAAAAAGCAAGCACGGAGGACGAGAACCGCTTTTGCCCTGCGTAGCGTTCCGGGCAGCGGGTAGAACCAGGCAGAGAATTCCCGGCTAGCAGCTTCCCTGTGGCGGGGAAGTGCAAACGTACACGTTTTCGGCCGAAAACGCGTTTTCCGGCGAAAACGCACACCACGGCTCTTTCTGAGAAAAAGCAAGCACGGAGGACGAGAACCGCTTTTGCCCTGCGTAGCGTTCCGGGCAGCGGGTAGAACCAGGCAGAGAATTCCCGGCTAGCAGCTTCCCTGTGGCGGGGAAGTGCAAACGTACACGTTTTCGGCCGAAAACGCGTTTTCCGGCGAAAACGCACACCACGGCTCTTTCTGAGAAAAAGCAAGCACGGAGGACGAGAACCGCTTTTGCCCTGCGTAGCGTTCCGGGCAGCGGGTAGAACCAGGCAGAGAATTCCCGGCTAGCAGCTTCCCTGTGGCGGGGAAGTGCAAACGTACACGTTTTCGGCCGAAAACGCGTTTTCCGGCGAAAACGCACACCACGGCTCTTTCTGAGAAAAAGCAAGCACGGAGGACGAGAACCGCTTTTGCCCTGCGTAGCGTTCCGGGCAGCGGGTAGAACCAGGCAGAGAATTCCCGGCTAGCAGCTTCCCTGTGGCGGGGAAGTGCAAACGTACACGTTTTCGGCCGAAAACGCGTTTTCCGGCGAAAACGCACACCACGGCTCTTTCTGAGAAAAAGCAAGCACGGAGGACGAGAACCGCTTTTGCCCTGCGTAGCGTTCCGGGCAGCGGGTAGAACCAGGCAGAGAATTCCCGGCTAGCAGCTTCCCTGTGGCGGGGAAGTGCAAACGTACACGTTTTCGGCCGAAAACGCGTTTTCCGGCGAAAACGCACACCACGGCTCTTTCTGAGAAAAAGCAAGCACGGAGGACGAGAACCGCTTTTGCCCTGCGTAGCGTTCCGGGCAGCGGGTAGAACCAGGCAGAGAATTCCCGGCTAGCAGCTTCCCTGTGGCGGGGAAGTGCAAACGTACACGTTTTCGGCCGAAAACGCGTTTTCCGGCGAAAACGCACACCACGGCTCTTTCTGAGAAAAAGCAAGCACGGAGGACGAGAACCGCTTTTGCCCTGCGTAGCGTTCCGGTGCAAACGTACACGTTTTCGGCCGAAAACGCGTTTTCCGGCGAAAACGCACACCACGGCTCTTTCTGAGAAAAAGTCGGCCGAAAACGCGTTTTCCGGCGAAAACGCACACCACGGCTCTTTCTGAGAAAAAGCAAGCACGGAGGACGAGAACCGCTTTTGCCCTGCGTAGCGTTCCGGGCAGCGGGTAGAACCAGGCAGAGAATTCCCGGCTAGCAGCTTCCCTGTGGCGGGGAAGTGCAAACGTACACGTTTTCGGCCGAAAACGCGTTTTCCGGCGAAAACGCACACCACGGCTCTTTCTGAGAAAAAGCAAGCACGGAGGACGAGAACCGCTTTTGCCCTGCGTAGCGTTCCGGGCAGCGGGTAGAACCAGGCAGAGAATTCCCGGCTAGCAGCTTCCCTGTGGCGGGGAAGTGCAAACGTACACGTTTTCGGCCGAAAACGCGTTTTCCGGCGAAAACGCACACCACGGCTCTTTCTGAGAAAAAGCAAGCACGGAGGACGAGAACCGCTTTTGCCCTGCGTAGCGTTCCGGGCAGCGGGTAGAACCAGGCAGAGAATTCCCGGCTAGCAGCTTCCCTGTGGCGGGGAAGTGCAAACGTACACGTTTTCGGCCGAAAACGCGTTTTCCGGCGAAAACGCACACCACGGCTCTTTCTGAGAAAAAGCAAGCACGGAGGACGAGAACCGCTTTTGCCCTGCGTAGCGTTCCGGGCAGCGGGTAGAACCAGGCAGAGAATTCCCGGCTAGCAGCTTCCCTGTGGCGGGGAAGTGCAAACGTACACGTTTTCGGCCGAAAACGCGTTTTCCGGCGAAAACGCACACCACGGCTCTTTCTGAGAAAAAGCAAGCACGGAGGACGAGAACCGCTTTTGCCCTGCGTAGCGTTCCGGGCAGCGGGTAGAACCAGGCAGAGAATTCCCGGCTAGCAGCTTCCCTGTGGCGGGGAAGTGCAAACGTACACGTTTTCGGCCGAAAACGCGTTTTCCGGCGAAAACGCACACCACGGCTCTTTCTGAGAAAAAGCAAGCACGGAGGACGAGAACCGCTTTTGCCCTGCGTAGCGTTCCGGGCAGCGGGTAGAACCAGGCAGAGAATTCCCGGCTAGCAGCTTCCCTGTGGCGGGGAAGTGCAAACGTACACGTTTTCGGCCGAAAACGCGTTTTCCGGCGAAAACGCACACCACGGCTCTTTCTGAGAAAAAGCAAGCACGGAGGACGAGAACCGCTTTTGCCCTGCGTAGCGTTCCGGGCAGCGGGTAGAACCAGGCAGAGAATTCCCGGCTAGCAGCTTCCCTGTGGCGGGGAAGTGCAAACGTACACGTTTTCGGCCGAAAACGCGTTTTCCGGCGAAAACGCACACCACGGCTCTTTCTGAGAAAAAGCAAGCACGGAGGACGAGAACCGCTTTTGCCCTGCGTAGCGTTCCGGGCAGCGGGTAGAACCAGGCAGAGAATTCCCGGCTAGCAGCTTCCCTGTGGCGGGGAAGTGCAAACGTACACGTTTTCGGCCGAAAACGCGTTTTCCGGCGAAAACGCACACCACGGCTCTTTCTGAGAAAAAGCAAGCACGGAGGACGAGAACCGCTTTTGCCCTGCGTAGCGTTCCGGGCAGCGGGTAGAACCAGGCAGAGAATTCC
Source organism: Athene noctua (assembly GCF_965140245.1). Lineage (NCBI taxonomy): Eukaryota > Metazoa > Chordata > Aves > Strigiformes > Strigidae > Athene > Athene noctua. The sequence continues at coordinate 91,102 of NW_027437854.1, forward strand.
CGGCTAGCAGCTTCCCTGTGGCGGGGAAGTGCAAACGTACACGTTTTCGGCCGAAAACGCGTTTTCCGGCGAAATCGCTCACCACGGCTCTTTCTGAGAAAAAGCAAGCACGGAGGACGAGAACCGCTTTTGCCCTGCGTAGCGTTCCGGGCAGCGGGTAGAACCAGGCAGAGAATTCCCGGCTAGCAGCTTCCCTGTGGCGGGGAAGTGCAAACGTACACGTTTTCGGCCGAAAACGCGTTTTCCGGCGAAAACGCACACCACGGCTCTTTCTGAGAAAAAGCAAGCACGGAGGACGAGAACCGCTTTTGCCCTGCGTAGCGTTCCGGGCAGCGGGTAGAACCAGGCAGAGAATTCCCGGCTAGCAGCTTCCCTGTGGCGGGGAAGTGCAAACGTACACGTTTTCGGCCGAAAACGCGTTTTCCGGCGAAAACGCACACCACGGCTCTTTCTGAGAAAAAGCAAGCACGGAGGACGAGAACCGCTTTTGCCCTGCGTAGCGTTCCGGGCAGCGGGTAGAACCAGGCAGAGAATTCCCGGCTAGCAGCTTCCCTGTGGCGGGGAAGTGCAAACGTACACGTTTTCGGCCGAAAACGCGTTTTCCGGCGAAAACGCACACCACGGCTCTTTCTGAGAAAAAGCAAGCACGGAGGACGAGAACCGCTTTTGCCCTGCGTAGCGTTCCGGGCAGCGGGTAGAACCAGGCAGAGAATTCCCGGCTAGCAGCTTCCCTGTGGCGGGGAAGTGCAAACGTACACGTTTTCGGCCGAAAACGCGTTTTCCGGCGAAAACGCACACCACGGCTCTTTCTGAGAAAAAGCAAGCACGGAGGACGAGAACCGCTTTTGCCCTGCGTAGCGTTCCGGGCAGCGGGTAGAACCAGGCAGAGAATTCCCGGCTAGCAGCTTCCCTGTGGCGGGGAAGTGCAAACGTACACGTTTTCGGCCGAAAACGCGTTTTCCGGCGAAAACGCACACCACGGCTCTTTCTGAGAAAAAGCAAGCACGGAGGACGAGAACCGCTTTTGCCCTGCGTAGCGTTCCGGGCAGCGGGTAGAACCAGGCAGAGAATTCCCGGCTAGCAGCTTCCCTGTGGCGGGGAAGTGCAAACGTACACGTTTTCGGCCGAAAACGCGTTTTCCGGCGAAAACGCACACCACGGCTCTTTCTGAGAAAAAGCAAGCACGGAGGACGAGAACCGCTTTTGCCCTGCGTAGCGTTCCGGGCAGCGGGTAGAACCAGGCAGAGAATTCCCGGCTAGCAGCTTCCCTGTGGCGGGGAAGTGCAAACGTACACGTTTTCGGCCGAAAACGCGTTTTCCGGCGAAAACGCACACCACGGCTCTTTCTGAGAAAAAGCAAGCACGGAGGACGAGAACCGCTTTTGCCCTGCGTAGCGTTCCGGGCAGCGGGTAGAACCAGGCAGAGAATTCCCGGCTAGCAGCTTCCCTGTGGCGGGGAAGTGCAAACGTACACGTTTTCGGCCGAAAACGCGTTTTCCGGCGAAAACGCACACCACGGCTCTTTCTGAGAAAAAGCAAGCACGGAGGACGAGAACCGCTTTTGCCCTGCGTAGCGTTCCGGGCAGCGGGTAGAACCAGGCAGAGAATTCCCGGCTAGCAGCTTCCCTGTGGCGGGGAAGTGCAAACGTACACGTTTTCGGCCGAAAACGCGTTTTCCGGCGAAAACGCACACCACGGCTCTTTCTGAGAAAAAGCAAGCACGGAGGACGAGAACCGCTTTTGCCCTGCGTAGCGTTCCGGGCAGCGGGTAGAACCAGGCAGAGAATTCCCGGCTAGCAGCTTCCCTGTGGCGGGGAAGTGCAAACGTACACGTTTTCGGCCGAAAACGCGTTTTCCGGCGAAAACGCACACCACGGCTCTTTCTGAGAAAAAGCAAGCACGGAGGACGAGAACCGCTTTTGCCCTGCGTAGCGTTCCGGGCAGCGGGTAGAACCAGGCAGAGAATTCCCGGCTAGCAGCTTCCCTGTGGCGGGGAAGTGCAAACGTACACGTTTTCGGCCGAAAACGCGTTTTCCGGCGAAAACGCACACCACGGCTCTTTCTGAGAAAAAGCAAGCACGGAGGACGAGAACCGCTTTTGCCCTGCGTAGCGTTCCGGGCAGCGGGTAGAACCAGGCAGAGAATTCCCGGCTAGCAGCTTCCCTGTGGCGGGGAAGTGCAAACGTACACGTTTTCGGCCGAAAACGCGTTTTCCGGCGAAAACGCACACCACGGCTCTTTCTGAGAAAAAGCAAGCACGGAGGACGAGAACCGCTTTTGCCCTGCGTAGCGTTCCGGGCAGCGGGTAGAACCAGGCAGAGAATTCCCGGCTAGCAGCTTCCCTGTGGCGGGGAAGTGCAAACGTACACGTTTTCGGCCGAAAACGCGTTTTCCGGCGAAAACGCACACCACGGCTCTTTCTGAGAAAAAGCAAGCACGGAGGACGAGAACCGCTTTTGCCCTGCGTAGCGTTCCGGGCAGCGGGTAGAACCAGGCAGAGAATTCCCGGCTAGCAGCTTCCCTGTGGCGGGGAAGTGCAAACGTACACGTTTTCGGCCGAAAACGCGTTTTCCGGCGAAAACGCACACCACGGCTCTTTCTGAGAAAAAGCAAGCACGGAGGACGAGAACCGCTTTTGCCCTGCGTAGCGTTCCGGGCAGCGGGTAGAACCAGGCAGAGAATTCCCGGCTAGCAGCTTCCCTGTGGCGGGGAAGTGCAAACGTACACGTTTTCGGCCGAAAACGCGTTTTCCGGCGAAAACGCACACCACGGCTCTTTCTGAGAAAAAGCAAGCACGGAGGACGAGAACCGCTTTTGCCCTGCGTAGCGTTCCGGGCAGCGGGTAGAACCAGGCAGAGAATTCCCGGCTAGCAGCTTCCCTGTGGCGGGGAAGTGCAAACGTACACGTTTTCGGCCGAAAACGCGTTTTCCGGCGAAAACGCACACCACGGCTCTTTCTGAGAAAAAGCAAGCACGGAGGACGAGAACCGCTTTTGCCCTGCGTAGCGTTCCGGGCAGCGGGTAGAACCAGGCAGAGAATTCCCGGCTAGCAGCTTCCCTGTGGCGGGGAAGTGCAAACGTACAC
>NW_027437855.1:0-93798 GCF_965140245.1 Athene noctua
GTTCTCGTCCTCCGTGCTTGCTTTTTCTCAGAAAGAGCCGTGGTGTGCGATTTCGCCGGAAAACGCGTTTTCGGCCGAAAACGTGTACGTTTGCACTTCCCCGCCACAGGGAAGCTGCTAGCCGGGAATTCTCTGCCTGGTTCTACCCGCTGCCCGGAACGCTACGCAGGGCAAAAGCGGTTCTCGTCCTCCGTGCTTGCTTTTTCTCAGAAAGAGCCGTGGTGTGCGATTTCGCCGGAAAACGCGTTTTCGGCCGAAAACGTGTTCGTTTGCACTTCCCCGCCACAGGGAAGCTGCTAGCCGGGAATTCTCTGCCTGGTTCTACCCGCTGCCCGGAACGCTACGCAGGGCAAAAGCGGTTCTCGTCCTCCGTGCTTGCTTTTTCTCAGAAAGAGCCGTGGTGTGCGATTTCGCCGGAAAACGCGTTTTCGGCCGAAAACGTGTACGTTTGCACTTCCCCGCCACAGGGAAGCTGCTAGCCGGGAATTCTCTGCCTGGTTCTACCCGCTGCCCGGAACGCTACGCAGAGATGTTCTCGTCCTCCGTGCTTGCTTTTTCTCAGAAAGAGCCGTGGCTGTGTGCGTTTTCGCCGGAAAACGCGTTTTCGGCCGAAAACGTGTACGTTTGCACTTCCCCGCCACAGGGAAGCTGCTAGCCGGGAATTCTCTGCCTGGTTCTACCCGCTGCCCGGAACGCTACGCAGGGCAAAAGCGGTTCTCGTCCTCCGTGCTTGCTTTTTCTCAGAAAGAGCCGTGGTGTGCGTTTTCGCCGGAAAACGCGTTTTCGGCCGAAAACGTGTACGTTTGCACTTCCCCGCCACAGGGAAGCTGCTAGCCGGGAATTCTCTGCCTGGTTCTACCCGCTGCCCGGAACGCTACGCAGGGCAAAAGCGGTTCTCGTCCTCCGTGCTTGCTTTTTCTCAGAAAGAGCCGTGGTGTGCGTTTTCGCCGGAAAACGCGTTTTCGGCCGAAAACGTGTACGTTTGCACTTCCCCGCCACAGGGAAGCTGCTAGCCGGGAATTCTCTGCCTGGTTCTACCCGCTGCCCGGAACGCTACGCAGGGCAAAAGCGGTTCTCGTCCTCCGTGCTTGCTTTTTCTCAGAAAGAGCCGTGGTGTGCGTTTTCGCCGGAAAACGCGTTTTCGGCCGAAAACGTGTACGTTTGCACTTCCCCGCCACAGGGAAGCTGCTAGCCGGGAATTCTCTGCCTGGTTCTACCCGCTGCCCGGAACGCTACGCAGGGCAAAAGCGGTTCTCGTCCTCCGTGCTTGCTTTTTCTCAGAAAGAGCCGTGGTGTGCGTTTTCGCCGGAAAACGCGTTTTCGGCCGAAAACGTGTACGTTTGCACTTCCCCGCCACAGGGAAGCTGCTAGCCGGGAATTCTCTGCCTGGTTCTACCCGCTGCCCGGAACGCTACGCAGGGCAAAAGCGGTTCTCGTCCTCCGTGCTTGCTTTTTCTCAGAAAGAGCCGTGGTGTGCGTTTTCGCCGGAAAACGCGTTTTCGGCCGAAAACGTGTACGTTTGCACTTCCCCGCCACAGGGAAGCTGCTAGCCGGGAATTCTCTGCCTGGTTCTACCCGCTGCCCGGAACGCTACGCAGGGCAAAAGCGGTTCTCGTCCTCCGTGCTTGCTTTTTCTCAGAAAGAGCCGTGGTGTGCGTTTTCGCCGGAAAACGCGTTTTCGGCCGAAAACGTGTACGTTTGCACTTCCCCGCCACAGGGAAGCTGCTAGCCGGGAATTCTCTGCCTGGTTCTACCCGCTGCCCGGAACGCTACGCAGGGCAAAAGCGGTTCTCGTCCTCCGTGCTTGCTTTTTCTCAGAAAGAGCCGTGGTGTGCGTTTTCGCCGGAAAACGCGTTTTCGGCCGAAAACGTGTACGTTTGCACTTCCCCGCCACAGGGAAGCTGCTAGCCGGGAATTCTCTGCCTGGTTCTACCCGCTGCCCGGAACGCTACGCAGGGCAAAAGCGGTTCTCGTCCTCCGTGCTTGCTTTTTCTCAGAAAGAGCCGTGGTGTGCGTTTTCGCCGGAAAACGCGTTTTCGGCCGAAAACGTGTACGTTTGCACTTCCCCGCCACAGGGAAGCTGCTAGCCGGGAATTCTCTGCCTGGTTCTACCCGCTGCCCGGAACGCTACGCAGGGCAAAAGCGGTTCTCGTCCTCCGTGCTTGCTTTTTCTCAGAAAGAGCCGTGGTGTGCGTTTTCGCCGGAAAACGCGTTTTCGGCCGAAAACGTGTACGTTTGCACTTCCCCGCCACAGGGAAGCTGCTAGCCGGGAATTCTCTGCCTGGTTCTACCCGCTGCCCGGAACGCTACGCAGGGCAAAAGCGGTTCTCGTCCTCCGTGCTTGCTTTTTCTCAGAAAGAGCCGTGGTGTGCGTTTTCGCCGGAAAACGCGTTTTCGGCCGAAAACGTGTACGTTTGCACTTCCCCGCCACAGGGAAGCTGCTAGCCGGGAATTCTCTGCCTGGTTCTACCCGCTGCCCGGAACGCTACGCAGGGCAAAAGCGGTTCTCGTCCTCCGTGCTTGCTTTTTCTCAGAAAGAGCCGTGGTGTGCGTTTTCGCCGGAAAACGCGTTTTCGGCCGAAAACGTGTACGTTTGCACTTCCCCGCCACAGGGAAGCTGCTAGCCGGGAATTCTCTGCCTGGTTCTACCCGCTGCCCGGAACGCTACGCAGGGCAAAAGCGGTTCTCGTCCTCCGTGCTTGCTTTTTCTCAGAAAGAGCCGTGGTGTGCGTTTTCGCCGGAAAACGCGTTTTCGGCCGAAAACGTGTACGTTTGCACTTCCCCGCCACAGGGAAGCTGCTAGCCGGGAATTCTCTGCCTGGTTCTACCCGCTGCCCGGAACGCTACGCAGGGCAAAAGCGGTTCTCGTCCTCCGTGCTTGCTTTTTCTCAGAAAGAGCCGTGGTGTGCGTTTTCGCCGGAAAACGCGTTTTCGGCCGAAAACGTGTACGTTTGCACTTCCCCGCCACAGGGAAGCTGCTAGCCGGGAATTCTCTGCCTGGTTCTACCCGCTGCCCGGAACGCTACGCAGGGCAAAAGCGGTTCTCGTCCTCCGTGCTTGCTTTTTCTCAGAAAGAGCCGTGGTGTGCGTTTTCGCCGGAAAACGCGTTTTCGGCCGAAAACGTGTACGTTTGCACTTCCCCGCCACAGGGAAGCTGCTAGCCGGGAATTCTCTGCCTGGTTCTACCCGCTGCCCGGAACGCTACGCAGGGCAAAAGCGGTTCTCGTCCTCCGTGCTTGCTTTTTCTCAGAAAGAGCCGTGGTGTGCGTTTTCGCCGGAAAACGCGTTTTCGGCCGAAAACGTGTACGTTTGCACTTCCCCGCCACAGGGAAGCTGCTAGCCGGGAATTCTCTGCCTGGTTCTACCCGCTGCCCGGAACGCTACGCAGGGCAAAAGCGGTTCTCGTCCTCCGTGCTTGCTTTTTCTCAGAAAGAGCCGTGGTGTGCGTTTTCGCCGGAAAACGCGTTTTCGGCCGAAAACGTGTACGTTTGCACTTCCCCGCCACAGGGAAGCTGCTAGCCGGGAATTCTCTGCCTGGTTCTACCCGCTGCCCGGAACGCTACGCAGGGCAAAAGCGGTTCTCGTCCTCCGTGCTTGCTTTTTCTCAGAAAGAGCCGTGGTGTGCGTTTTCGCCGGAAAACGCGTTTTCGGCCGAAAACGTGTACGTTTGCACTTCCCCGCCACAGGGAAGCTGCTAGCCGGGAATTCTCTGCCTGGTTCTACCCGCTGCCCGGAACGCTACGCAGGGCAAAAGCGGTTCTCGTCCTCCGTGCTTGCTTTTTCTCAGAAAGAGCCGTGGTGTGCGTTTTCGCCGGAAAACGCGTTTTCGGCCGAAAACGTGTACGTTTGCACTTCCCCGCCACAGGGAAGCTGCTAGCCGGGAATTCTCTGCCTGGTTCTACCCGCTGCCCGGAACGCTACGCAGGGCAAAAGCGGTTCTCGTCCTCCGTGCTTGCTTTTTCTCAGAAAGAGCCGTGGTGTGCGTTTTCGCCGGAAAACGCGTTTTCGGCCGAAAACGTGTACGTTTGCACTTCCCCGCCACAGGGAAGCTGCTAGCCGGGAATTCTCTGCCTGGTTCTACCCGCTGCCCGGAACGCTACGCAGGGCAAAAGCGGTTCTCGTCCTCCGTGCTTGCTTTTTCTCAGAAAGAGCCGTGGTGTGCGTTTTCGCCGGAAAACGCGTTTTCGGCCGAAAACGTGTACGTTTGCACTTCCCCGCCACAGGGAAGCTGCTAGCCGGGAATTCTCTGCCTGGTTCTACCCGCTGCCCGGAACGCTACGCAGGGCAAAAGCGGTTCTCGTCCTCCGTGCTTGCTTTTTCTCAGAAAGAGCCGTGGTGTGCGTTTTCGCCGGAAAACGCGTTTTCGGCCGAAAACGTGTACGTTTGCACTTCCCCGCCACAGGGAAGCTGCTAGCCGGGAATTCTCTGCCTGGTTCTACCCGCTGCCCGGAACGCTACGCAGGGCAAAAGCGGTTCTCGTCCTCCGTGCTTGCTTTTTCTCAGAAAGAGCCGTGGTGTGCGTTTTCGCCGGAAAACGCGTTTTCGGCCGAAAACGTGTACGTTTGCACTTCCCCGCCACAGGGAAGCTGCTAGCCGGGAATTCTCTGCCTGGTTCTACCCGCTGCCCGGAACGCTACGCAGGGCAAAAGCGGTTCTCGTCCTCCGTGCTTGCTTTTTCTCAGAAAGAGCCGTGGTGTGCGTTTTCGCCGGAAAACGCGTTTTCGGCCGAAAACGTGTACGTTTGCACTTCCCCGCCACAGGGAAGCTGCTAGCCGGGAATTCTCTGCCTGGTTCTACCCGCTGCCCGGAACGCTACGCAGGGCAAAAGCGGTTCTCGTCCTCCGTGCTTGCTTTTTCTCAGAAAGAGCCGTGGTGTGCGTTTTCGCCGGAAAACGCGTTTTCGGCCGAAAACGTGTACGTTTGCACTTCCCCGCCACAGGGAAGCTGCTAGCCGGGAATTCTCTGCCTGGTTCTACCCGCTGCCCGGAACGCTACGCAGGGCAAAAGCGGTTCTCGTCCTCCGTGCTTGCTTTTTCTCAGAAAGAGCCGTGGTGTGCGTTTTCGCCGGAAAACGCGTTTTCGGCCGAAAACGTGTACGTTTGCACTTCCCCGCCACAGGGAAGCTGCTAGCCGGGAATTCTCTGCCTGGTTCTACCCGCTGCCCGGAACGCTACGCAGGGCAAAAGCGGTTCTCGTCCTCCGTGCTTGCTTTTTCTCAGAAAGAGCCGTGGTGTGCGTTTTCGCCGGAAAACGCGTTTTCGGCCGAAAACGTGTACGTTTGCACTTCCCCGCCACAGGGAAGCTGCTAGCCGGGAATTCTCTGCCTGGTTCTACCCGCTGCCCGGAACGCTACGCAGGGCAAAAGCGGTTCTCGTCCTCCGTGCTTGCTTTTTCTCAGAAAGAGCCGTGGTGTGCGTTTTCGCCGGAAAACGCGTTTTCGGCCGAAAACGTGTACGTTTGCACTTCCCCGCCACAGGGAAGCTGCTAGCCGGGAATTCTCTGCCTGGTTCTACCCGCTGCCCGGAACGCTACGCAGGGCAAAAGCGGTTCTCGTCCTCCGTGCTTGCTTTTTCTCAGAAAGAGCCGTGGTGTGCGTTTTCGCCGGAAAACGCGTTTTCGGCCGAAAACGTGTACGTTTGCACTTCCCCGCCACAGGGAAGCTGCTAGCCGGGAATTCTCTGCCTGGTTCTACCCGCTGCCCGGAACGCTACGCAGGGCAAAAGCGGTTCTCGTCCTCCGTGCTTGCTTTTTCTCAGAAAGAGCCGTGGTGTGCGTTTTCGCCGGAAAACGCGTTTTCGGCCGAAAACGTGTACGTTTGCACTTCCCCGCCACAGGGAAGCTGCTAGCCGGGAATTCTCTGCCTGGTTCTACCCGCTGCCCGGAACGCTACGCAGGGCAAAAGCGGTTCTCGTCCTCCGTGCTTGCTTTTTCTCAGAAAGAGCCGTGGTGTGCGTTTTCGCCGGAAAACGCGTTTTCGGCCGAAAACGTGTACGTTTGCACTTCCCCGCCACAGGGAAGCTGCTAGCCGGGAATTCTCTGCCTGGTTCTACCCGCTGCCCGGAACGCTACGCAGGGCAAAAGCGGTTCTCGTCCTCCGTGCTTGCTTTTTCTCAGAAAGAGCCGTGGTGTGCGTTTTCGCCGGAAAACGCGTTTTCGGCCGAAAACGTGTACGTTTGCACTTCCCCGCCACAGGGAAGCTGCTAGCCGGGAATTCTCTGCCTGGTTCTACCCGCTGCCCGGAACGCTACGCAGGGCAAAAGCGGTTCTCGTCCTCCGTGCTTGCTTTTTCTCAGAAAGAGCCGTGGTGTGCGTTTTCGCCGGAAAACGCGTTTTCGGCCGAAAACGTGTACGTTTGCACTTCCCCGCCACAGGGAAGCTGCTAGCCGGGAATTCTCTGCCTGGTTCTACCCGCTGCCCGGAACGCTACGCAGGGCAAAAGCGGTTCTCGTCCTCCGTGCTTGCTTTTTCTCAGAAAGAGCCGTGGTGTGCGTTTTCGCCGGAAAACGCGTTTTCGGCCGAAAACGTGTACGTTTGCACTTCCCCGCCACAGGGAAGCTGCTAGCCGGGAATTCTCTGCCTGGTTCTACCCGCTGCCCGGAACGCTACGCAGGGCAAAAGCGGTTCTCGTCCTCCGTGCTTGCTTTTTCTCAGAAAGAGCCGTGGTGTGCGTTTTCGCCGGAAAACGCGTTTTCGGCCGAAAACGTGTACGTTTGCACTTCCCCGCCACAGGGAAGCTGCTAGCCGGGAATTCTCTGCCTGGTTCTACCCGCTGCCCGGAACGCTACGCAGGGCAAAAGCGGTTCTCGTCCTCCGTGCTTGCTTTTTCTCAGAAAGAGCCGTGGTGTGCGTTTTCGCCGGAAAACGCGTTTTCGGCCGAAAACGTGTACGTTTGCACTTCCCCGCCACAGGGAAGCTGCTAGCCGGGAATTCTCTGCCTGGTTCTACCCGCTGCCCGGAACGCTACGCAGGGCAAAAGCGGTTCTCGTCCTCCGTGCTTGCTTTTTCTCAGAAAGAGCCGTGGTGTGCGTTTTCGCCGGAAAACGCGTTTTCGGCCGAAAACGTGTACGTTTGCACTTCCCCGCCACAGGGAAGCTGCTAGCCGGGAATTCTCTGCCTGGTTCTACCCGCTGCCCGGAACGCTACGCAGGGCAAAAGCGGTTCTCGTCCTCCGTGCTTGCTTTTTCTCAGAAAGAGCCGTGGTGTGCGTTTTCGCCGGAAAACGCGTTTTCGGCCGAAAACGTGTACGTTTGCACTTCCCCGCCACAGGGAAGCTGCTAGCCGGGAATTCTCTGCCTGGTTCTACCCGCTGCCCGGAACGCTACGCAGGGCAAAAGCGGTTCTCGTCCTCCGTGCTTGCTTTTTCTCAGAAAGAGCCGTGGTGTGCGTTTTCGCCGGAAAACGCGTTTTCGGCCGAAAACGTGTACGTTTGCACTTCCCCGCCACAGGGAAGCTGCTAGCCGGGAATTCTCTGCCTGGTTCTACCCGCTGCCCGGAACGCTACGCAGGGCAAAAGCGGTTCTCGTCCTCCGTGCTTGCTTTTTCTCAGAAAGAGCCGTGGTGTGCGTTTTCGCCGGAAAACGCGTTTTCGGCCGAAAACGTGTACGTTTGCACTTCCCCGCCACAGGGAAGCTGCTAGCCGGGAATTCTCTGCCTGGTTCTACCCGCTGCCCGGAACGCTACGCAGGGCAAAAGCGGTTCTCGTCCTCCGTGCTTGCTTTTTCTCAGAAAGAGCCGTGGTGTGCGTTTTCGCCGGAAAACGCGTTTTCGGCCGAAAACGTGTACGTTTGCACTTCCCCGCCACAGGGAAGCTGCTAGCCGGGAATTCTCTGCCTGGTTCTACCCGCTGCCCGGAACGCTACGCAGGGCAAAAGCGGTTCTCGTCCTCCGTGCTTGCTTTTTCTCAGAAAGAGCCGTGGTGTGCGTTTTCGCCGGAAAACGCGTTTTCGGCCGAAAACGTGTACGTTTGCACTTCCCCGCCACAGGGAAGCTGCTAGCCGGGAATTCTCTGCCTGGTTCTACCCGCTGCCCGGAACGCTACGCAGGGCAAAAGCGGTTCTCGTCCTCCGTGCTTGCTTTTTCTCAGAAAGAGCCGTGGTGTGCGTTTTCGCCGGAAAACGCGTTTTCGGCCGAAAACGTGTACGTTTGCACTTCCCCGCCACAGGGAAGCTGCTAGCCGGGAATTCTCTGCCTGGTTCTACCCGCTGCCCGGAACGCTACGCAGGGCAAAAGCGGTTCTCGTCCTCCGTGCTTGCTTTTTCTCAGAAAGAGCCGTGGTGTGCGTTTTCGCCGGAAAACGCGTTTTCGGCCGAAAACGTGTACGTTTGCACTTCCCCGCCACAGGGAAGCTGCTAGCCGGGAATTCTCTGCCTGGTTCTACCCGCTGCCCGGAACGCTACGCAGGGCAAAAGCGGTTCTCGTCCTCCGTGCTTGCTTTTTCTCAGAAAGAGCCGTGGTGTGCGTTTTCGCCGGAAAACGCGTTTTCGGCCGAAAACGTGTACGTTTGCACTTCCCCGCCACAGGGAAGCTGCTAGCCGGGAATTCTCTGCCTGGTTCTACCCGCTGCCCGGAACGCTACGCAGGGCAAAAGCGGTTCTCGTCCTCCGTGCTTGCTTTTTCTCAGAAAGAGCCGTGGTGTGCGTTTTCGCCGGAAAACGCGTTTTCGGCCGAAAACGTGTACGTTTGCACTTCCCCGCCACAGGGAAGCTGCTAGCCGGGAATTCTCTGCCTGGTTCTACCCGCTGCCCGGAACGCTACGCAGGGCAAAAGCGGTTCTCGTCCTCCGTGCTTGCTTTTTCTCAGAAAGAGCCGTGGTGTGCGTTTTCGCCGGAAAACGCGTTTTCGGCCGAAAACGTGTACGTTTGCACTTCCCCGCCACAGGGAAGCTGCTAGCCGGGAATTCTCTGCCTGGTTCTACCCGCTGCCCGGAACGCTACGCAGGGCAAAAGCGGTTCTCGTCCTCCGTGCTTGCTTTTTCTCAGAAAGAGCCGTGGTGTGCGTTTTCGCCGGAAAACGCGTTTTCGGCCGAAAACGTGTACGTTTGCACTTCCCCGCCACAGGGAAGCTGCTAGCCGGGAATTCTCTGCCTGGTTCTACCCGCTGCCCGGAACGCTACGCAGGGCAAAAGCGGTTCTCGTCCTCCGTGCTTGCTTTTTCTCAGAAAGAGCCGTGGTGTGCGTTTTCGCCGGAAAACGCGTTTTCGGCCGAAAACGTGTACGTTTGCACTTCCCCGCCACAGGGAAGCTGCTAGCCGGGAATTCTCTGCCTGGTTCTACCCGCTGCCCGGAACGCTACGCAGGGCAAAAGCGGTTCTCGTCCTCCGTGCTTGCTTTTTCTCAGAAAGAGCCGTGGTGTGCGTTTTCGCCGGAAAACGCGTTTTCGGCCGAAAACGTGTACGTTTGCACTTCCCCGCCACAGGGAAGCTGCTAGCCGGGAATTCTCTGCCTGGTTCTACCCGCTGCCCGGAACGCTACGCAGGGCAAAAGCGGTTCTCGTCCTCCGTGCTTGCTTTTTCTCAGAAAGAGCCGTGGTGTGCGTTTTCGCCGGAAAACGCGTTTTCGGCCGAAAACGTGTACGTTTGCACTTCCCCGCCACAGGGAAGCTGCTAGCCGGGAATTCTCTGCCTGGTTCTACCCGCTGCCCGGAACGCTACGCAGGGCAAAAGCGGTTCTCGTCCTCCGTGCTTGCTTTTTCTCAGAAAGAGCCGTGGTGTGCGTTTTCGCCGGAAAACGCGTTTTCGGCCGAAAACGTGTACGTTTGCACTTCCCCGCCACAGGGAAGCTGCTAGCCGGGAATTCTCTGCCTGGTTCTACCCGCTGCCCGGAACGCTACGCAGGGCAAAAGCGGTTCTCGTCCTCCGTGCTTGCTTTTTCTCAGAAAGAGCCGTGGTGTGCGTTTTCGCCGGAAAACGCGTTTTCGGCCGAAAACGTGTACGTTTGCACTTCCCCGCCACAGGGAAGCTGCTAGCCGGGAATTCTCTGCCTGGTTCTACCCGCTGCCCGGAACGCTACGCAGGGCAAAAGCGGTTCTCGTCCTCCGTGCTTGCTTTTTCTCAGAAAGAGCCGTGGTGTGCGTTTTCGCCGGAAAACGCGTTTTCGGCCGAAAACGTGTACGTTTGCACTTCCCCGCCACAGGGAAGCTGCTAGCCGGGAATTCTCTGCCTGGTTCTACCCGCTGCCCGGAACGCTACGCAGGGCAAAAGCGGTTCTCGTCCTCCGTGCTTGCTTTTTCTCAGAAAGAGCCGTGGTGTGCGTTTTCGCCGGAAAACGCGTTTTCGGCCGAAAACGTGTACGTTTGCACTTCCCCGCCACAGGGAAGCTGCTAGCCGGGAATTCTCTGCCTGGTTCTACCCGCTGCCCGGAACGCTACGCAGGGCAAAAGCGGTTCTCGTCCTCCGTGCTTGCTTTTTCTCAGAAAGAGCCGTGGTGTGCGTTTTCGCCGGAAAACGCGTTTTCGGCCGAAAACGTGTACGTTTGCACTTCCCCGCCACAGGGAAGCTGCTAGCCGGGAATTCTCTGCCTGGTTCTACCCGCTGCCCGGAACGCTACGCAGGGCAAAAGCGGTTCTCGTCCTCCGTGCTTGCTTTTTCTCAGAAAGAGCCGTGGTGTGCGTTTTCGCCGGAAAACGCGTTTTCGGCCGAAAACGTGTACGTTTGCACTTCCCCGCCACAGGGAAGCTGCTAGCCGGGAATTCTCTGCCTGGTTCTACCCGCTGCCCGGAACGCTACGCAGGGCAAAAGCGGTTCTCGTCCTCCGTGCTTGCTTTTTCTCAGAAAGAGCCGTGGTGTGCGTTTTCGCCGGAAAACGCGTTTTCGGCCGAAAACGTGTACGTTTGCACTTCCCCGCCACAGGGAAGCTGCTAGCCGGGAATTCTCTGCCTGGTTCTACCCGCTGCCCGGAACGCTACGCAGGGCAAAAGCGGTTCTCGTCCTCCGTGCTTGCTTTTTCTCAGAAAGAGCCGTGGTGTGCGTTTTCGCCGGAAAACGCGTTTTCGGCCGAAAACGTGTACGTTTGCACTTCCCCGCCACAGGGAAGCTGCTAGCCGGGAATTCTCTGCCTGGTTCTACCCGCTGCCCGGAACGCTACGCAGGGCAAAAGCGGTTCTCGTCCTCCGTGCTTGCTTTTTCTCAGAAAGAGCCGTGGTGTGCGTTTTCGCCGGAAAACGCGTTTTCGGCCGAAAACGTGTACGTTTGCACTTCCCCGCCACAGGGAAGCTGCTAGCCGGGAATTCTCTGCCTGGTTCTACCCGCTGCCCGGAACGCTACGCAGGGCAAAAGCGGTTCTCGTCCTCCGTGCTTGCTTTTTCTCAGAAAGAGCCGTGGTGTGCGTTTTCGCCGGAAAACGCGTTTTCGGCCGAAAACGTGTACGTTTGCACTTCCCCGCCACAGGGAAGCTGCTAGCCGGGAATTCTCTGCCTGGTTCTACCCGCTGCCCGGAACGCTACGCAGGGCAAAAGCGGTTCTCGTCCTCCGTGCTTGCTTTTTCTCAGAAAGAGCCGTGGTGTGCGTTTTCGCCGGAAAACGCGTTTTCGGCCGAAAACGTGTACGTTTGCACTTCCCCGCCACAGGGAAGCTGCTAGCCGGGAATTCTCTGCCTGGTTCTACCCGCTGCCCGGAACGCTACGCAGGGCAAAAGCGGTTCTCGTCCTCCGTGCTTGCTTTTTCTCAGAAAGAGCCGTGGTGTGCGTTTTCGCCGGAAAACGCGTTTTCGGCCGAAAACGTGTACGTTTGCACTTCCCCGCCACAGGGAAGCTGCTAGCCGGGAATTCTCTGCCTGGTTCTACCCGCTGCCCGGAACGCTACGCAGGGCAAAAGCGGTTCTCGTCCTCCGTGCTTGCTTTTTCTCAGAAAGAGCCGTGGTGTGCGTTTTCGCCGGAAAACGCGTTTTCGGCCGAAAACGTGTACGTTTGCACTTCCCCGCCACAGGGAAGCTGCTAGCCGGGAATTCTCTGCCTGGTTCTACCCGCTGCCCGGAACGCTACGCAGGGCAAAAGCGGTTCTCGTCCTCCGTGCTTGCTTTTTCTCAGAAAGAGCCGTGGTGTGCGTTTTCGCCGGAAAACGCGTTTTCGGCCGAAAACGTGTACGTTTGCACTTCCCCGCCACAGGGAAGCTGCTAGCCGGGAATTCTCTGCCTGGTTCTACCCGCTGCCCGGAACGCTACGCAGGGCAAAAGCGGTTCTCGTCCTCCGTGCTTGCTTTTTCTCAGAAAGAGCCGTGGTGTGCGTTTTCGCCGGAAAACGCGTTTTCGGCCGAAAACGTGTACGTTTGCACTTCCCCGCCACAGGGAAGCTGCTAGCCGGGAATTCTCTGCCTGGTTCTACCCGCTGCCCGGAACGCTACGCAGGGCAAAAGCGGTTCTCGTCCTCCGTGCTTGCTTTTTCTCAGAAAGAGCCGTGGTGTGCGTTTTCGCCGGAAAACGCGTTTTCGGCCGAAAACGTGTACGTTTGCACTTCCCCGCCACAGGGAAGCTGCTAGCCGGGAATTCTCTGCCTGGTTCTACCCGCTGCCCGGAACGCTACGCAGGGCAAAAGCGGTTCTCGTCCTCCGTGCTTGCTTTTTCTCAGAAAGAGCCGTGGTGTGCGTTTTCGCCGGAAAACGCGTTTTCGGCCGAAAACGTGTACGTTTGCACTTCCCCGCCACAGGGAAGCTGCTAGCCGGGAATTCTCTGCCTGGTTCTACCCGCTGCCCGGAACGCTACGCAGGGCAAAAGCGGTTCTCGTCCTCCGTGCTTGCTTTTTCTCAGAAAGAGCCGTGGTGTGCGTTTTCGCCGGAAAACGCGTTTTCGGCCGAAAACGTGTACGTTTGCACTTCCCCGCCACAGGGAAGCTGCTAGCCGGGAATTCTCTGCCTGGTTCTACCCGCTGCCCGGAACGCTACGCAGGGCAAAAGCGGTTCTCGTCCTCCGTGCTTGCTTTTTCTCAGAAAGAGCCGTGGTGTGCGTTTTCGCCGGAAAACGCGTTTTCGGCCGAAAACGTGTACGTTTGCACTTCCCCGCCACAGGGAAGCTGCTAGCCGGGAATTCTCTGCCTGGTTCTACCCGCTGCCCGGAACGCTACGCAGGGCAAAAGCGGTTCTCGTCCTCCGTGCTTGCTTTTTCTCAGAAAGAGCCGTGGTGTGCGTTTTCGCCGGAAAACGCGTTTTCGGCCGAAAACGTGTACGTTTGCACTTCCCCGCCACAGGGAAGCTGCTAGCCGGGAATTCTCTGCCTGGTTCTACCCGCTGCCCGGAACGCTACGCAGGGCAAAAGCGGTTCTCGTCCTCCGTGCTTGCTTTTTCTCAGAAAGAGCCGTGGTGTGCGTTTTCGCCGGAAAACGCGTTTTCGGCCGAAAACGTGTACGTTTGCACTTCCCCGCCACAGGGAAGCTGCTAGCCGGGAATTCTCTGCCTGGTTCTACCCGCTGCCCGGAACGCTACGCAGGGCAAAAGCGGTTCTCGTCCTCCGTGCTTGCTTTTTCTCAGAAAGAGCCGTGGTGTGCGTTTTCGCCGGAAAACGCGTTTTCGGCCGAAAACGTGTACGTTTGCACTTCCCCGCCACAGGGAAGCTGCTAGCCGGGAATTCTCTGCCTGGTTCTACCCGCTGCCCGGAACGCTACGCAGGGCAAAAGCGGTTCTCGTCCTCCGTGCTTGCTTTTTCTCAGAAAGAGCCGTGGTGTGCGTTTTCGCCGGAAAACGCGTTTTCGGCCGAAAACGTGTACGTTTGCACTTCCCCGCCACAGGGAAGCTGCTAGCCGGGAATTCTCTGCCTGGTTCTACCCGCTGCCCGGAACGCTACGCAGGGCAAAAGCGGTTCTCGTCCTCCGTGCTTGCTTTTTCTCAGAAAGAGCCGTGGTGTGCGTTTTCGCCGGAAAACGCGTTTTCGGCCGAAAACGTGTACGTTTGCACTTCCCCGCCACAGGGAAGCTGCTAGCCGGGAATTCTCTGCCTGGTTCTACCCGCTGCCCGGAACGCTACGCAGGGCAAAAGCGGTTCTCGTCCTCCGTGCTTGCTTTTTCTCAGAAAGAGCCGTGGTGTGCGTTTTCGCCGGGAAAACGCGTTTTCGGCCGAAAACGTGTACGTTTGCACTTCCCCGCCACAGGGAAGCTGCTAGCCGGGAATTCTCTGCCTGGTTCTACCCGCTGCCCGGAACGCTACGCAGGGCAAAAGCGGTTCTCGTCCTCCGTGCTTGCTTTTTCTCAGAAAGAGCCGTGGTGTGCGTTTTCGCCGGAAAACGCGTTTTCGGCCGAAAACGTGTACGTTTGCACTTCCCCGCCACAGGGAAGCTGCTAGCCGGGAATTCTCTGCCTGGTTCTACCGCTGCCCGGAACGCTACGCAGGGCAAAAGCGGTTCTCGTCCTCCGTGCTTGCTTTTTCTCAGAAAGAGCCGTGGTGTGCGTTTTCGCCGGAAAACGCGTTTTCGGCCGAAAACGTGTACGTTTGCACTTCCCCGCCACAGGGAAGCTGCTAGCCGGGAATTCTCTGCCTGGTTCTACCCGCTGCCCGGAACGCTACGCAGGGCAAAAGCGGTTCTCGTCCTCCGTGCTTGCTTTTTCTCAGAAAGAGCCGTGGTGTGCGTTTTCGCCGGAAAACGCGTTTTCGGCCGAAAACGTGTACGTTTGCACTTCCCCGCCACAGGGAAGCTGCTAGCCGGGAATTCTCTGCCTGGTTCTACCCGCTGCCCGGAACGCTACGCAGGGCAAAAGCGGTTCTCGTCCTCCGTGCTTGCTTTTTCTCAGAAAGAGCCGTGGTGTGCGTTTTCGCCGGAAAACGCGTTTTCGGCCGAAAACGTGTACGTTTGCACTTCCCCGCCACAGGGAAGCTGCTAGCCGGGAATTCTCTGCCTGGTTCTACCCGCTGCCCGGAACGCTACGCAGGGCAAAAGCGGTTCTCGTCCTCCGTGCTTGCTTTTTCTCAGAAAGAGCCGTGGTGTGCGTTTTCGCCGGAAAACGCGTTTTCGGCCGAAAACGTGTACGTTTGCACTTCCCCGCCACAGGGAAGCTGCTAGCCGGGAATTCTCTGCCTGGTTCTACCCGCTGCCCGGAACGCTACGCAGGGCAAAAGCGGTTCTCGTCCTCCGTGCTTGCTTTTTCTCAGAAAGAGCCGTGGTGTGCGTTTTCGCCGGAAAACGCGTTTTCGGCCGAAAACGTGTACGTTTGCACTTCCCCGCCACAGGGAAGCTGCTAGCCGGGAATTCTCTGCCTGGTTCTACCCGCTGCCCGGAACGCTACGCAGGGCAAAAGCGGTTCTCGTCCTCCGTGCTTGCTTTTTCTCAGAAAGAGCCGTGGTGTGCGTTTTCGCCGGAAAACGCGTTTTCGGCCGAAAACGTGTACGTTTGCACTTCCCCGCCACAGGGAAGCTGCTAGCCGGGAATTCTCTGCCTGGTTCTACCCGCTGCCCGGAACGCTACGCAGGGCAAAAGCGGTTCTCGTCCTCCGTGCTTGCTTTTTCTCAGAAAGAGTGTGCGTTTTCGCCGGAAAACGCGTTTTCGGCCGAAAACGTGTACGTTTGCACTTCCCCGCCACAGGGAAGCTGCTAGCCGGGAATTCTCTGCCTGGTTCTACCCGCTGCCCGGAACGCTACGCAGGGCAAAAGCGGTTCTCGTCCTCCGTGCTTGCTTTTTCTCAGAAAGAGCCGTGGTGTGCGTTTTCGCCGGAAAACGCGTTTTCGGCCGAAAACGTGTACGTTTGCACTTCCCCGCCACAGGGAAGCTGCTAGCCGGGAATTCTCTGCCTGGTTCTACCCGCTGCCCGGAACGCTACGCAGGGCAAAAGCGGTTCTCGTCCTCCGTGCTTGCTTTTTCTCAGAAAGAGCCGTGGTGTGCGTTTTCGCCGGAAAACGCGTTTTCGGCCGAAAACGTGTACGTTTGCACTTCCCCGCCACAGGGAAGCTGCTAGCCGGGAATTCTCTGCCTGGTTCTACCCGCTGCCCGGAACGCTACGCAGGGCAAAAGCGGTTCTCGTCCTCCGTGCTTGCTTTTTCTCAGAAAGAGCCGTGGTGTGCGTTTTCGCCGGAAAACGCGTTTTCGGCCGAAAACGTGTACGTTTGCACTTCCCCGCCACAGGGAAGCTGCTAGCCGGGAATTCTCTGCCTGGTTCTACCCGCTGCCCGGAACGCGCTACGCAGGGCAAAAGCGGTTCTCGTCCTCCGTGCTTGCTTTTTCTCAGAAAGAGCCGTGGTGTGCGTTTTCGCCGGAAAACGCGTTTTCGGCCGAAAACGTGTACGTTTGCACTTCCCCGCCACAGGGAAGCTGCTAGCCGGGAATTCTCTGCCTGGTTCTACCCGCTGCCCGGAACGCTACGCAGGGCAAAAGCGGTTCTCGTCCTCCGTGCTTGCTTTTTCTCAGAAAGAGCCGTGGTGTGCGTTTTCGCCGGAAAACGCGTTTTCGGCCGAAAACGTGTACGTTTGCACTTCCCCGCCACAGGGAAGCTGCTAGCCGGGAATTCTCTGCCTGGTTCTACCCGCTGCCCGGAACGCTACGCAGGGCAAAAGCGGTTCTCGTCCTCCGTGCTTGCTTTTTCTCAGAGAGCCGTGGTGTGCGTTTTCGCCGGAAAACGCGTTTTCGGCCGAAAACGTGTACGTTTGCACTTCCCCGCCACAGGGAAGCTGCTAGCCGGGAATTCTCTGCCTGGTTCTACCCGCTGCCCGGAACGCTACGCAGGGCAAAAGCGGTTCTCGTCCTCCGTGCTTGCTTTTTCTCAGAAAGAGCCGTGGTGTGCGTTTTCGCCGGAAAACGCGTTTTCGGCCGAAAACGTGTACGTTTGCACTTCCCCGCCACAGGGAAGCTGCTAGCCGGGAATTCTCTGCCTGGTTCTACCCGCTGCCCGGAACGCTACGCAGGGCAAAAGCGGTTCTCGTCCTCCGTGCTTGCTTTTTCTCAGAAAGAGCCGTGGTGTGCGTTTTCGCCGGAAAACGCGTTTTCGGCCGAAAACGTGTACGTTTGCACTTCCCCGCCACAGGGAAGCTGCTAGCCGGGAATTCTCTGCCTGGTTCTACCCGCTGCCCGGAACGCTACGCAGGGCAAAAGCGGTTCTCGTCCTCCGTGCTTGCTTTTTCTCAGAAAGAGCCGTGGTGTGCGTTTTCGCCGGAAAACGCGTTTTCGGCCGAAAACGTGTACGTTTGCACTTCCCCGCCACAGGGAAGCTGCTAGCCGGGAATTCTCTGCCTGGTTCTACCCGCTGCCCGGAACGCTACGCAGGGCAAAAGCGGTTCTCGTCCTCCGTGCTTGCTTTTTCTCAGAAAGAGCCGTGGTGTGCGTTTTCGCCGGAAAACGCGTTTTCGGCCGAAAACGTGTACGTTTGCACTTCCCCGCCACAGGGAAGCTGCTAGCCGGGAATTCTCTGCCTGGTTCTACCCGCTGCCCGGAACGCTACGCAGGGCAAAAGCGGTTCTCGTCCTCCGTGCTTGCTTTTTCTCAGAAAGAGCCGTGGTGTGCGTTTTCGCCGGAAAACGCGTTTTCGGCCGAAAACGTGTACGTTTGCACTTCCCCGCCACAGGGAAGCTGCTAGCCGGGAATTCTCTGCCTGGTTCTACCCGCTGCCCGGAACGCTACGCAGGGCAAAAGCGGTTCTCGTCCTCCGTGCTTGCTTTTTCTCAGAAAGAGCCGTGGTGTGCGTTTTCGCCGGAAAACGCGTTTTCGGCCGAAAACGTGTACGTTTGCACTTCCCCGCCACAGGGAAGCTGCTAGCCGGGAATTCTCTGCCTGGTTCTACCCGCTGCCCGGAACGCTACGCAGGGCAAAAGCGGTTCTCGTCCTCCGTGCTTGCTTTTTCTCAGAAAGAGCCGTGGTGTGCGTTTTCGCCGGAAAACGCGTTTTCGGCCGAAAACGTGTACGTTTGCACTTCCCCGCCACAGGGAAGCTGCTAGCCGGGAATTCTCTGCCTGGTTCTACCCGCTGCCCGGAACGCTACGCAGGGCAAAAGCGGTTCTCGTCCTCCGTGCTTGCTTTTTCTCAGAAAGAGCCGTGGTGTGCGTTTTCGCCGGAAAACGCGTTTTCGGCCGAAAACGTGTACGTTTGCACTTCCCCGCCACAGGGAAGCTGCTAGCCGGGAATTCTCTGCCTGGTTCTACCCGCTGCCCGGAACGCTACGCAGGGCAAAAGCGGTTCTCGTCCTCCGTGCTTGCTTTTTCTCAGAAAGAGCCGTGGTGTGCGTTTTCGCCGGAAAACGCGTTTTCGGCCGAAAACGTGTACGTTTGCACTTCCCCGCCACAGGGAAGCTGCTAGCCGGGAATTCTCTGCCTGGTTCTACCCGCTGCCCGGAACGCTACGCAGGGCAAAAGCGGTTCTCGTCCTCCGTGCTTGCTTTTTCTCAGAAAGAGCCGTGGTGTGCGTTTTCGCCGGAAAACGCGTTTTCGGCCGAAAACGTGTACGTTTGCACTTCCCCGCCACAGGGAAGCTGCTAGCCGGGAATTCTCTGCCTGGTTTACCCGCTGCCCGGAACGCTACGCAGGGCAAAAGCGGTTCTCGTCCTCCGTGCTTGCTTTTTCTCAGAAAGAGCCGTGGTGTGCGTTTTCGCCGGAAAACGCGTTTTCGGCCGAAAACGTGTACGTTTGCACTTCCCCGCCACAGGGAAGCTGCTAGCCGGGAATTCTCTGCCTGGTTCTACCCGCTGCCCGGAACGCTACGCAGGGCAAAAGCGGTTCTCGTCCTCCGTGCTTGCTTTTTCTCAGAAAGAGCCGTGGTGTGCGTTTTCGCCGGAAAACGCGTTTTCGGCCGAAAACGTGTACGTTTGCACTTCCCCGCCACAGGGAAGCTGCTAGCCGGGAATTCTCTGCCTGGTTCTACCCGCTGCCCGGAACGCTACGCAGGGCAAAAGCGGTTCTCGTCCTCCGTGCTTGCTTTTTCTCAGAAAGAGCCGTGGTGTGCGTTTTCGCCGGAAAACGCGTTTTCGGCCGAAAACGTGTACGTTTGCACTTCCCCGCCACAGGGAAGCTGCTAGCCGGGAATTCTCTGCCTGGTTCTACCCGCTGCCCGGAACGCTACGCAGGGCAAAAGCGGTTCTCGTCCTCCGTGCTTGCTTTTTCTCAGAAAGAGCCGTGGTGTGCGTTTTCGCCGGAAAACGCGTTTTCGGCCGAAAACGTGTACGTTTGCACTTCCCCGCCACAGGGAAGCTGCTAGCCGGGAATTCTCTGCCTGGTTCTACCCGCTGCCCGGAACGCTACGCAGGGCAAAAGCGGTTCTCGTCCTCCGTGCTTGCTTTTTCTCAGAAAGAGCCGTGGTGTGCGTTTTCGCCGGAAAACGCGTTTTCGGCCGAAAACGTGTACGTTTGCACTTCCCCGCCACAGGGAAGCTGCTAGCCGGGAATTCTCTGCCTGGTTCTACCCGCTGCCCGGAACGCTACGCAGGGCAAAAGCGGTTCTCGTCCTCCGTGCTTGCTTTTTCTCAGAAAGAGCCGTGGTGTGCGTTTTCGCCGGAAAACGCGTTTTCGGCCGAAAACGTGTACGTTTGCACTTCCCCGCCACAGGGAAGCTGCTAGCCGGGAATTCTCTGCCTGGTTCTACCCGCTGCCCGGAACGCTACGCAGGGCAAAAGCGGTTCTCGTCCTCCGTGCTTGCTTTTTCTCAGAAAGAGCCGTGGTGTGCGTTTTCGCCGGAAAACGCGTTTTCGGCCGAAAACGTGTACGTTTGCACTTCCCCGCCACAGGGAAGCTGCTAGCCGGGAATTCTCTGCCTGGTTCTACCCGCTGCCCGGAACGCTACGCAGGGCAAAAGCGGTTCTCGTCCTCCGTGCTTGCTTTTTCTCAGAAAGAGCCGTGGTGTGCGTTTTCGCCGGAAAACGCGTTTTCGGCCGAAAACGTGTACGTTTGCACTTCCCCGCCACAGGGAAGCTGCTAGCCGGGAATTCTCTGCCTGGTTCTACCCGCTGCCCGGAACGCTACGCAGGGCAAAAGCGGTTCTCGTCCTCCGTGCTTGCTTTTTCTCAGAAAGAGCCGTGGTGTGCGTTTTCGCCGGAAAACGCGTTTTCGGCCGAAAACGTGTACGTTTGCACTTCCCCGCCACAGGGAAGCTGCTAGCCGGGAATTCTCTGCCTGGTTCTACCCGCTGCCCGGAACGCTACGCAGGGCAAAAGCGGTTCTCGTCCTCCGTGCTTGCTTTTTCTCAGAAAGAGCCGTGGTGTGCGTTTTCGCCGGAAAACGCGTTTTCGGCCGAAAACGTGTACGTTTGCACTTCCCCGCCACAGGGAAGCTGCTAGCCGGGAATTCTCTGCCTGGTTCTACCCGCTGCCCGGAACGCTACGCAGGGCAAAAGCGGTTCTCGTCCTCCGTGCTTGCTTTTTCTCAGAAAGAGCCGTGGTGTGCGTTTTCGCCGGAAAACGCGTTTTCGGCCGAAAACGTGTACGTTTGCACTTCCCCGCCACAGGGAAGCTGCTAGCCGGGAATTCTCTGCCTGGTTCTACCCGCTGCCCGGAACGCTACGCAGGGCAAAAGCGGTTCTCGTCCTCCGTGCTTGCTTTTTCTCAGAAAGAGCCGTGGTGTGCGTTTTCGCCGGAAAACGCGTTTTCGGCCGAAAACGTGTACGTTTGCACTTCCCCGCCACAGGGAAGCTGCTAGCCGGGAATTCTCTGCCTGGTTCTACCCGCTGCCCGGAACGCTACGCAGGGCAAAAGCGGTTCTCGTCCTCCGTGCTTGCTTTTTCTCAGAAAGAGCCGTGGTGTGCGTTTTCGCCGGAAAACGCGTTTTCGGCCGAAAACGTGTACGTTTGCACTTCCCCGCCACAGGGAAGCTGCTAGCCGGGAATTCTCTGCCTGGTTCTACCCGCTGCCCGGAACGCTACGCAGGGCAAAAGCGGTTCTCGTCCTCCGTGCTTGCTTTTTCTCAGAAAGAGCCGTGGTGTGCGTTTTCGCCGGAAAACGCGTTTTCGGCCGAAAACGTGTACGTTTGCACTTCCCCGCCACAGGGAAGCTGCTAGCCGGGAATTCTCTGCCTGGTTCTACCCGCTGCCCGGAACGCTACGCAGGGCAAAAGCGGTTCTCGTCCTCCGTGCTTGCTTTTTCTCAGAAAGAGCCGTGGTGTGCGTTTTCGCCGGAAAACGCGTTTTCGGCCGAAAACGTGTACGTTTGCACTTCCCCGCCACAGGGAAGCTGCTAGCCGGGAATTCTCTGCCTGGTTCTACCCGCTGCCCGGAACGCTACGCAGGGCAAAAGCGGTTCTCGTCCTCCGTGCTTGCTTTTTCTCAGAAAGAGCCGTGGTGTGCGTTTTCGCCGGAAAACGCGTTTTCGGCCGAAAACGTGTACGTTTGCACTTCCCCGCCACAGGGAAGCTGCTAGCCGGGAATTCTCTGCCTGGTTCTACCCGCTGCCCGGAACGCTACGCAGGGCAAAAGCGGTTCTCGTCCTCCGTGCTTGCTTTTTCTCAGAAAGAGCCGTGGTGTGCGTTTTCGCCGGAAAACGCGTTTTCGGCCGAAAACGTGTACGTTTGCACTTCCCCGCCACAGGGAAGCTGCTAGCCGGGAATTCTCTGCCTGGTTCTACCCGCTGCCCGGAACGCTACGCAGGGCAAAAGCGGTTCTCGTCCTCCGTGCTTGCTTTTTCTCAGAAAGAGCCGTGGTGTGCGTTTTGGCTGGAAAACGCGTTTTCGGCCGAAAACGTGTACGTTTGCACTTCCCCGCCACAGGGAAGCTGCTAGCCGGGAATTCTCTGCCTGGTTCTACCCGCTGCCCGGAACGCTACGCAGGGCAAAAGCGGTTCTCGTCCTCCGTGCTTGCTTTTTCTCAGAAAGAGCCGTGGTGTGCGTTTTCGCCGGAAAACGCGTTTTCGGCCGAAAACGTGTACGTTTGCACTTCCCCGCCACAGGGAAGCTGCTAGCCGGGAATTCTCTGCCTGGTTCTACCCGCTGCCCGGAACGCTACGCAGGGCAAAAGCGGTTCTCGTCCTCCGTGCTTGCTTTTTCTCAGAAAGAGCCGTGGTGTGCGTTTTCGCCGGAAAACGCGTTTTCGGCCGAAAACGTGTACGTTTGCACTTCCCCGCCACAGGGAAGCTGCTAGCCGGGAATTCTCTGCCTGGTTCTACCCGCTGCCCGGAACGCTACGCAGGGCAAAAGCGGTTCTCGTCCTCCGTGCTTGCTTTTTCTCAGAAAGAGCCGTGGTGTGCGTTTTCGCCGGAAAACGCGTTTTCGGCCGAAAACGTGTACGTTTGCACTTCCCCGCCACAGGGAAGCTGCTAGCCGGGAATTCTCTGCCTGGTTCTACCCGCTGCCCGGAACGCTACGCAGGGCAAAAGCGGTTCTCGTCCTCCGTGCTTGCTTTTTCTCAGAAAGAGCCGTGGTGTGCGTTTTCGCCGGAAAACGCGTTTTCGGCCGAAAACGTGTACGTTTGCACTTCCCCGCCACAGGGAAGCTGCTAGCCGGGAATTCTCTGCCTGGTTCTACCCGCTGCCCGGAACGCTACGCAGGGCAAAAGCGGTTCTCGTCCTCCGTGCTTGCTTTTTCTCAGAAAGAGCCGTGGTGTGCGTTTTCGCCGGAAAACGCGTTTTCGGCCGAAAACGTGTACGTTTGCACTTCCCCGCCACAGGGAAGCTGCTAGCCGGGAATTCTCTGCCTGGTTCTACCCGCTGCCCGGAACGCTACGCAGGGCAAAAGCGGTTCTCGTCCTCCGTGCTTGCTTTTTCTCAGAAAGAGCCGTGGTGTGCGTTTTCGCCGGAAAACGCGTTTTCGGCCGAAAACGTGTACGTTTGCACTTCCCCGCCACAGGGAAGCTGCTAGCCGGGAATTCTCTGCCTGGTTCTACCCGCTGCCCGGAACGCTACGCAGGGCAAAAGCGGTTCTCGTCCTCCGTGCTTGCTTTTTCTCAGAAAGAGCCGTGGTGTGCGTTTTCGCCGGAAAACGCGTTTTCGGCCGAAAACGTGTACGTTTGCACTTCCCCGCCACAGGGAAGCTGCTAGCCGGGAATTCTCTGCCTGGTTCTACCCGCTGCCCGGAACGCTACGCAGGGCAAAAGCGGTTCTCGTCCTCCGTGCTTGCTTTTTCTCAGAAAGAGCCGTGGTGTGCGTTTTCGCCGGAAAACGCGTTTTCGGCCGAAAACGTGTACGTTTGCACTTCCCCGCCACAGGGAAGCTGCTAGCCGGGAATTCTCTGCCTGGTTCTACCCGCTGCCCGGAACGCTACGCAGGGCAAAAGCGGTTCTCGTCCTCCGTGCTTGCTTTTTCTCAGAAAGAGCCGTGGTGTGCGTTTTCGCCGGAAAACGCGTTTTCGGCCGAAAACGTGTACGTTTGCACTTCCCCGCCACAGGGAAGCTGCTAGCCGGGAATTCTCTGCCTGGTTCTACCCGCTGCCCGGAACGCTACGCAGGGCAAAAGCGGTTCTCGTCCTCCGTGCTTGCTTTTTCTCAGAAAGAGCCGTGGTGTGCGTTTTCGCCGGAAAACGCGTTTTCGGCCGAAAACGTGTACGTTTGCACTTCCCCGCCACAGGGAAGCTGCTAGCCGGGAATTCTCTGCCTGGTTCTACCCGCTGCCCGGAACGCTACGCAGGGCAAAAGCGGTTCTCGTCCTCCGTGCTTGCTTTTTCTCAGAAAGAGCCGTGGTGTGCGTTTTCGCCGGAAAACGCGTTTTCGGCCGAAAACGTGTACGTTTGCACTTCCCCGCCACAGGGAAGCTGCTAGCCGGGAATTCTCTGCCTGGTTCTACCCGCTGCCCGGAACGCTACGCAGGGCAAAAGCGGTTCTCGTCCTCCGTGCTTGCTTTTTCTCAGAAAGAGCCGTGGTGTGCGTTTTCGCCGGAAAACGCGTTTTCGGCCGAAAACGTGTACGTTTGCACTTCCCCGCCACAGGGAAGCTGCTAGCCGGGAATTCTCTGCCTGGTTCTACCCGCTGCCCGGAACGCTACGCAGGGCAAAAGCGGTTCTCGTCCTCCGTGCTTGCTTTTTCTCAGAAAGAGCCGTGGTGTGCGTTTTCGCCGGAAAACGCGTTTTCGGCCGAAAACGTGTACGTTTGCACTTCCCCGCCACAGGGAAGCTGCTAGCCGGGAATTCTCTGCCTGGTTCTACCCGCTGCCCGGAACGCTACGCAGGGCAAAAGCGGTTCTCGTCCTCCGTGCTTGCTTTTTCTCAGAAAGAGCCGTGGTGTGCGTTTTCGCCGGAAAACGCGTTTTCGGCCGAAAACGTGTACGTTTGCACTTCCCCGCCACAGGGAAGCTGCTAGCCGGGAATTCTCTGCCTGGTTCTACCCGCTGCCCGGAACGCTACGCAGGGCAAAAGCGGTTCTCGTCCTCCGTGCTTGCTTTTTCTCAGAAAGAGCCGTGGTGTGCGTTTTCGCCGGAAAACGCGTTTTCGGCCGAAAACGTGTACGTTTGCACTTCCCCGCCACAGGGAAGCTGCTAGCCGGGAATTCTCTGCCTGGTTCTACCCGCTGCCCGGAACGCTACGCAGGGCAAAAGCGGTTCTCGTCCTCCGTGCTTGCTTTTTCTCAGAAAGAGCCGTGGTGTGCGTTTTCGCCGGAAAACGCGTTTTCGGCCGAAAACGTGTACGTTTGCACTTCCCCGCCACAGGGAAGCTGCTAGCCGGGAATTCTCTGCCTGGTTCTACCCGCTGCCCGGAACGCTACGCAGGGCAAAAGCGGTTCTCGTCCTCCGTGCTTGCTTTTTCTCAGAAAGAGCCGTGGTGTGCGTTTTCGCCGGAAAACGCGTTTTCGGCCGAAAACGTGTACGTTTGCACTTCCCCGCCACAGGGAAGCTGCTAGCCGGGAATTCTCTGCCTGGTTCTACCCGCTGCCCGGAACGCTACGCAGGGCAAAAGCGGTTCTCGTCCTCCGTGCTTGCTTTTTCTCAGAAAGAGCCGTGGTGTGCGTTTTCGCCGGAAAACGCGTTTTCGGCCGAAAACGTGTACGTTTGCACTTCCCCGCCACAGGGAAGCTGCTAGCCGGGAATTCTCTGCCTGGTTCTACCCGCTGCCCGGAACGCTACGCAGGGCAAAAGCGGTTCTCGTCCTCCGTGCTTGCTTTTTCTCAGAAAGAGCCGTGGTGTGCGTTTTCGCCGGAAAACGCGTTTTCGGCCGAAAACGTGTACGTTTGCACTTCCCCGCCACAGGGAAGCTGCTAGCCGGGAATTCTCTGCCTGGTTCTACCCGCTGCCCGGAACGCTACGCAGGGCAAAAGCGGTTCTCGTCCTCCGTGCTTGCTTTTTCTCAGAAAGAGCCGTGGTGTGCGTTTTCGCCGGAAAACGCGTTTTCGGCCGAAAACGTGTACGTTTGCACTTCCCCGCCACAGGGAAGCTGCTAGCCGGGAATTCTCTGCCTGGTTCTACCCGCTGCCCGGAACGCTACGCAGGGCAAAAGCGGTTCTCGTCCTCCGTGCTTGCTTTTTCTCAGAAAGAGCCGTGGTGTGCGTTTTCGCCGGAAAACGCGTTTTCGGCCGAAAACGTGTACGTTTGCACTTCCCCGCCACAGGGAAGCTGCTAGCCGGGAATTCTCTGCCTGGTTCTACCCGCTGCCCGGAACGCTACGCAGGGCAAAAGCGGTTCTCGTCCTCCGTGCTTGCTTTTTCTCAGAAAGAGCCGTGGTGTGCGTTTTCGCCGGAAAACGCGTTTTCGGCCGAAAACGTGTACGTTTGCACTTCCCCGCCACAGGGAAGCTGCTAGCCGGGAATTCTCTGCCTGGTTCTACCCGCTGCCCGGAACGCTACGCAGGGCAAAAGCGGTTCTCGTCCTCCGTGCTTGCTTTTTCTCAGAAAGAGCCGTGGTGTGCGTTTTCGCCGGAAAACGCGTTTTCGGCCGAAAACGTGTACGTTTGCACTTCCCCGCCACAGGGAAGCTGCTAGCCGGGAATTCTCTGCCTGGTTCTACCCGCTGCCCGGAACGCTACGCAGGGCAAAAGCGGTTCTCGTCCTCCGTGCTTGCTTTTTCTCAGAAAGAGCCGTGGTGTGCGTTTTCGCCGGAAAACGCGTTTTCGGCCGAAAACGTGTACGTTTGCACTTCCCCGCCACAGGGAAGCTGCTAGCCGGGAATTCTCTGCCTGGTTCTACCCGCTGCCCGGAACGCTACGCAGGGCAAAAGCGGTTCTCGTCCTCCGTGCTTGCTTTTTCTCAGAAAGAGCCGTGGTGTGCGTTTTCGCCGGAAAACGCGTTTTCGGCCGAAAACGTGTACGTTTGCACTTCCCCGCCACAGGGAAGCTGCTAGCCGGGAATTCTCTGCCTGGTTCTACCCGCTGCCCGGAACGCTACGCAGGGCAAAAGCGGTTCTCGTCCTCCGTGCTTGCTTTTTCTCAGAAAGAGCCGTGGTGTGCGTTTTCGCCGGAAAACGCGTTTTCGGCCGAAAACGTGTACGTTTGCACTTCCCCGCCACAGGGAAGCTGCTAGCCGGGAATTCTCTGCCTGGTTCTACCCGCTGCCCGGAACGCTACGCAGGGCAAAAGCGGTTCTCGTCCTCCGTGCTTGCTTTTTCTCAGAAAGAGCCGTGGTGTGCGTTTTCGCCGGAAAACGCGTTTTCGGCCGAAAACGTGTACGTTTGCACTTCCCCGCCACAGGGAAGCTGCTAGCCGGGAATTCTCTGCCTGGTTCTACCCGCTGCCCGGAACGCTACGCAGGGCAAAAGCGGTTCTCGTCCTCCGTGCTTGCTTTTTCTCAGAAAGAGCCGTGGTGTGCGTTTTCGCCGGAAAACGCGTTTTCGGCCGAAAACGTGTACGTTTGCACTTCCCCGCCACAGGGAAGCTGCTAGCCGGGAATTCTCTGCCTGGTTCTACCCGCTGCCCGGAACGCTACGCAGGGCAAAAGCGGTTCTCGTCCTCCGTGCTTGCTTTTTCTCAGAAAGAGCCGTGGTGTGCGTTTTCGCCGGAAAACGCGTTTTCGGCCGAAAACGTGTACGTTTGCACTTCCCCGCCACAGGGAAGCTGCTAGCCGGGAATTCTCTGCCTGGTTCTACCCGCTGCCCGGAACGCTACGCAGGGCAAAAGCGGTTCTCGTCCTCCGTGCTTGCTTTTTCTCAGAAAGAGCCGTGGTGTGCGTTTTCGCCGGAAAACGCGTTTTCGGCCGAAAACGTGTACGTTTGCACTTCCCCGCCACAGGGAAGCTGCTAGCCGGGAATTCTCTGCCTGGTTCTACCCGCTGCCCGGAACGCTACGCAGGGCAAAAGCGGTTCTCGTCCTCCGTGCTTGCTTTTTCTCAGAAAGAGCCGTGGTGTGCGTTTTCGCCGGAAAACGCGTTTTCGGCCGAAAACGTGTACGTTTGCACTTCCCCGCCACAGGGAAGCTGCTAGCCGGGAATTCTCTGCCTGGTTCTACCCGCTGCCCGGAACGCTACGCAGGGCAAAAGCGGTTCTCGTCCTCCGTGCTTGCTTTTTCTCAGAAAGAGCCGTGGTGTGCGTTTTCGCCGGAAAACGCGTTTTCGGCCGAAAACGTGTACGTTTGCACTTCCCCGCCACAGGGAAGCTGCTAGCCGGGAATTCTCTGCCTGGTTCTACCCGCTGCCCGGAACGCTACGCAGGGCAAAAGCGGTTCTCGTCCTCCGTGCTTGCTTTTTCTCAGAAAGAGCCGTGGTGTGCGTTTTCGCCGGAAAACGCGTTTTCGGCCGAAAACGTGTACGTTTGCACTTCCCCGCCACAGGGAAGCTGCTAGCCGGGAATTCTCTGCCTGGTTCTACCCGCTGCCCGGAACGCTACGCAGGGCAAAAGCGGTTCTCGTCCTCCGTGCTTGCTTTTTCTCAGAAAGAGCCGTGGTGTGCGTTTTCGCCGGAAAACGCGTTTTCGGCCGAAAACGTGTACGTTTGCACTTCCCCGCCACAGGGAAGCTGCTAGCCGGGAATTCTCTGCCTGGTTCTACCCGCTGCCCGGAACGCTACGCAGGGCAAAAGCGGTTCTCGTCCTCCGTGCTTGCTTTTTCTCAGAAAGAGCCGTGGTGTGCGTTTCGCCGGAAAACGCGTTTTCGGCCGAAAACGTGTACGTTTGCACTTCCCCGCCACAGGGAAGCTGCTAGCCGGGAATTCTCTGCCTGGTTCTACCCGCTGCCCGGAACGCTACGCAGGGCAAAAGCGGTTCTCGTCCTCCGTGCTTGCTTTTCTCAGAAAGAGCCGTGGTGTGCGTTTTCGGCCGGAAAACGCGTTTTCGGCCGAAAACGTGTACGTTTGCACTTCCCCGCCACAGGGAAGCTGCTAGCCGGGAATTCTCTGCCTGGTTCTACCCGCTGCCCGGAACGCTACGCAGGCAAAAGCGGTTCTCGTCCTCCGTGCTTGCTTTTTCTCAGAAAGAGCCGTGGTGTGCGTTTTCGCCGGAAAACGCGTTTTCGGCCGAAAACGTGTACGTTTGCACTTCCCCGCCACAGGGAAGCTGCTAGCCGGGAATTCTCTGCCTGGTTCTACCCGCTGCCCGGAACGCTACGCAGGGCAAAAGCGGTTCTCGTCCTCCGTGCTTGCTTTTTCTCAGAAAGAGCCGTGGTGTGCGTTTTCGCCGGAAAACGCGTTTTCGGCCGAAAACGTGTACGTTTGCACTTCCCCGCCACAGGGAAGCTGCTAGCCGGGAATTCTCTGCCTGGTTCTACCCGCTGCCCGGAACGCTACGCAGGGCAAAAGCGGTTCTCGTCCTCCGTGCTTGCTTTTTCTCAGAAAGAGCCGTGGTGTGCGTTTTGGCCGGAAAACGCGTTTTCGGCCGAAAACGTGTACGTTTGCACTTCCCCGCCACAGGGAAGCTGCTAGCCGGGAATTCTCTGCCTGGTTCTACCCGCTGCCCGGAACGCTACGCAGGGCAAAAGCGGTTCTCGTCCTCCGTGCTTGCTTTTTCTCAGAAAGAGCCGTGGTGTGCGTTTTCGCCGGAAAACGCGTTTTCGGCCGAAAACGTGTACGTTTGCACTTCCCCGCCACAGGGAAGCTGCTAGCCGGGAATTCTCTGCCTGGTTCTACCCGCTGCCCGGAACGCTACGCAGGGCAAAAGCGGTTCTCGTCCTCCGTGCTTGCTTTTTCTCAGAAAGAGCCGTGGTGTGCGTTTTCGCCGGAAAACGCGTTTTCGGCCGAAAACGTGTACGTTTGCACTTCCCCGCCACAGGGAAGCTGCTAGCCGGGAATTCTCTGCCTGGTTCTACCCGCTGCCCGGAACGCTACGCAGGGCAAAAGCGGTTCTCGTCCTCCGTGCTTGCTTTTTCTCAGAAAGAGCCGTGGTGTGCGTTTTCGCCGGAAAACGCGTTTTCGGCCGAAAACGTGTACGTTTGCACTTCCCCGCCACAGGGAAGCTGCTAGCCGGGAATTCTCTGCCTGGTTCTACCCGCTGCCCGGAACGCTACGCAGGGCAAAAGCGGTTCTCGTCCTCCGTGCTTGCTTTTTCTCAGAAAGAGCCGTGGTGTGCGTTTTCGCCGGAAAACGCGTTTTCGGCCGAAAACGTGTACGTTTGCACTTCCCCGCCACAGGGAAGCTGCTAGCCGGGAATTCTCTGCCTGGTTCTACCCGCTGCCCGGAACGCTACGCAGGGCAAAAGCGGTTCTCGTCCTCCGTGCTTGCTTTTCCTCAGAAAGAGCCGTGGTGTGCGTTTTCGCCGGAAAACGCGTTTTCGGCCGAAAACGTGTACGTTTGCACTTCCCCGCCACAGGGAAGCTGCTAGCCGGGAATTCTCTGCCTGGTTCTACCCGCTGCCCGGAACGCTACGCAGGGCAAAAGCGGTTCTCGTCTCTGTGCTTGCTTTTTCTCAGAAAGAGCCGTGGTGTGCGTTTTCGCCGGAAAACGCGTTTTCGGCCGAAAACGTGTACGTTTGCACTTCCCCGCCACAGGGAAGCTGCTAGCCGGGAATTCTCTGCCTGGTTCTACCCGCTGCCCGGAACGCTACGCAGGGCAAAAGCGGTTCTCGTTCTCTGTGCTTGCTTTTTCTCAGAAAGAGCCGTGGTGTGCGTTTTCGCCGGAAAACGCGTTTTCGGCCGAAAACGTGTACGTTTGCACTTCCCCGCCACAGGGAAGCTGCTAGCCGGGAATTCTCTGCCTGGTTCTACCCGCTGCCCGGAACGCTACGCAGGGCAAAAGCGGTTCTCGTCCTCCGTGCTTGCTTTTTCTCAGAAAGAGCCGTGGTGTGCGTTTTCGCCGGAAAACGCGTTTTCGGCCGAAAACGTGTACGTTTGCACTTCCCCGCCACAGGGAAGCTGCTAGCCGGGAATTCTCTGCCTGGTTCTACCCGCTGCCCGGAACGCTACGCAGGGCAAAAGCGGTTCTCGTCCTCCGTGCTTGCTTTTTCTCAGAAAGAGCCGTGGTGTGCGTTTTCGCCGGAAAACGCGTTTTCGGCCGAAAACGTGTACGTTTGCACTTCCCCGCCACAGGGAAGCTGCTAGCCGGGAATTCTCTGCCTGGTTCTACCCGCTGCCCGGAACGCTACGCAGGGCAAAAGCGGTTCTCGTCCTCCGTGCTTGCTTTTCCTCAGAAAGAGCCGTGGTGTGCGTTTTCGCCGGAAAACGCGTTTTCGGCCGAAAACGTGTACGTTTGCACTTCCCCGCCACAGGGAAGCTGCTAGCCGGGAATTCTCTGCCTGGTTCTACCCGCTGCCCGGAACGCTACGCAGGGCAAAAGCGGTTCTCGTCCTCCGTGCTTGCTTTTTCTCAGAAAGAGCCGTGGTGTGCGTTTTCGCCGGAAAACGCGTTTTCGGCCGAAAACGTGTACGTTTGCACTTCCCCGCCACAGGGAAGCTGCTAGCCGGGAATTCTCTGCCTGGTTCTACCCGCTGCCCGGAACGCTACGCAGGGCAAAAGCGGTTCTCGTCCTCCGTGCTTGCTTTTTCTCAGAAAGAGCCGTGGTGTGCGTTTTCGCCGGAAAACGCGTTTTCGGCCGAAAACGTGTACGTTTGCACTTCCCCGCCACAGGGAAGCTGCTAGCCGGGAATTCTCTGCCTGGTTCTACCCGCTGCCCGGAACGCTACGCAGGGCAAAAGCGGTTCTCGTCCTCCGTGCTTGCTTTTTCTCAGAAAGAGCCGTGGTGTGCGTTTTCGCCGGAAAACGCGTTTTCGGCCGAAAACGTGTACGTTTGCACTTCCCCGCCACAGGGAAGCTGCTAGCCGGGAATTCTCTGCCTGGTTCTACCCGCTGCCCGGAACGCTACGCAGGGCAAAAGCGGTTCTCGTCCTCCGTGCTTGCTTTTTCTCAGAAAGAGCCGTGGTGTGCGTTTTCGCCGGAAAAAGCGTTTTCGGCCGAAAACGTATACCTTTGCACTTCCCCGCAACAGGGAAGCTGCTAGCCGGGAATTCTCTGCCTGGTTCTACCCGCTGCCCGGAACGCTACGCAGGGCAAAAGCGGTTCTCGTCCTCCGTGCTTGCTTTTTCTCAGAAAGAGCCGTGGTGTGCGTTTTCGCCGGAAAAAGAGTTTTCGGACGAAAACGTGTATGTTTACAATTCC
This sequence comes from Athene noctua, assembly GCF_965140245.1. Classification (NCBI taxonomy): domain Eukaryota; kingdom Metazoa; phylum Chordata; class Aves; order Strigiformes; family Strigidae; genus Athene; species Athene noctua. The sequence goes on from NW_027437855.1 coordinate 31,234, forward strand.
CCGGCACAGGGAAGCTGCTAGCCGGGAATTCTCTGCCTGGTTCTACCCGCTGCCCGGAACGCTACGCAGGGCAAAAGCGGTTCTCGTCCTCCGTGCTTGCTTTTTCTCAGAAAGAGCCGTGGTGTGCGTTTTCGCCGGAAAACGCGTTTTCGGCCGAAAACGTGTACGTTTGCACTTCCCCGCCACAGGGAAGCTGCTAGCCGGGAATTCTCTGCCTGGTTCTACCCGCTGCCCGGAACGCTACGCAGGGCAAAAGCGGTTCTCGTCCTCCGTGCTTGCTTTTCCTCAGAAAGAGCCGTGGTGTGCCTTTTCGCCGGAAAACGCGTTTTCGGCCGAAAACGTGTACGTTTGCACTTCCCCGCCACAGGGAAGCTGCTAGCCGGGAATTCTCTGCCTGGTTCTACCCGCTGCCCGGAACGCTACGCAGGGCAAAAGCGGTTCTCGTCCTCCGTGCTTGCTTTTTCACAGAAAGAGCCGTGGTGTGCCTTTTCGCTGGAAAACGCGTTTTCGGCCGAAAACGTGTACGTTTGCACTTCCCCGCCACAGGGAAGCTGCTAGCCGGGAATTCTCTGCCTGGTTCTACCCGCTGCCCGGAACGCTACGCAGGGCAAAAGCGGTTCTCGTCCTCCGTGCTTGCTTTTTCTCAGAAAGAGCCGTGGTGTGCGTTTTGGCCGGAAAACGCGTTTTCGGCCGAAAACGTGTACGTTTGCACTTCCCCGCCACAGGGAAGCTGCTAGCCGGGAATTCTCTGCCTGGTTCTACCCGCTGCCCGGAACGCTACGCAGGGCAAAAGCGGTTCTCGTCCTCCGTGCTTGCTTTTCCTCAGAAAGAGCCGTGGTGTGCGTTTTCGCCGGAAAACGCGTTTTCGGCCGAAAACGTGTACGTTTGCACTTCCCCGCCACAGGGAAGCTGCTAGCCGGGAATTCTCTGCCTGGTTCTACCCGCTGCCCGGAACGCTACGCAGGGCAAAAGCGGTTCTCGTCCTCCGTGCTTGCTTTTCCTCAGAAAGAGCCGTGGTGTGCGTTTTGGCCGGAAAACGCGTTTTCGGCCGAAAACGTGTACGTTTGCACTTCCCCGCCACAGGGAAGCTGCTAGCCGGGAATTCTCTGCCTGGTTCTACCCGCTGCCCGGAACGCTACGCAGGGCAAAAGCGGTTCTCGTCCTCCGTGCTTGCTTTTTCACAGAAAGAGCCGTGGTGTGCGTTTTCGCTGGAAAACGCGTTTTCGGCCGAAAAAGTGTACGTTTGCACTTCCCCGCCACAGGGAAGCTGCTAGCCGGGAATTCTCTGCCTGGTTCTACCCGCTGCCCGGAACGCTACGCAGGGCAAAAGCGGTTCTCGTCCTCCGTGCTTGCTTTTTCTCAGAAAGAGCCGTGGTGTGCGTTTTCGCCGGAAAACGCGTTTTCGGCCGAAAACGTGTACGTTTGCACTTCCCCGCCACAGGGAAGCTGCTAGCCGGGAATTCTCTGCCTGGTTCTACCCGCTGCCCGGAACGCTACGCAGGGCAAAAGCGGTTCTCGTCCTCCGTGCTTGCTTTTCCTCAGAAAGAGCCGTGGTGTGCGTTTTCGCCGGAAAACGCGTTTTCGGCCGAAAACGTGTACGTTTGCACTTCCCCGCCACAGGGAAGCTGCTAGCCGGGAATTCTCTGCCTGGTTCTACCCGCTGCCCGGAACGCTACGCAGGGCAAAAGCGGTTCTCGTCCTCCGTGCTTGCTTTTTCTCAGAAAGAGCCGTGGTGTGCGTTTTCGTCGGAAAACGCGTTTTCGGCCGAAAACGTGTACGTGTGCACTTCCCCGCAACAGGGAAGCTGCTAGCCGGGAATTCTCTGCCTGGTTCTACCCGCTGCCCGGAACGCTACGCAGGGCAAAAGCGGTTCACGTCCTTCGTGCTTGCTTTTTCTCAGAAAGAGCCGTGGTGTGCGTTTTCGCCGGAAAACGCGTTTTCGGCCGAAAACGTGTACGTTTGCACTTCCCCGCCACAGGGAAGCTGCTAGCCGGGAATTCTCTGCCTGGTTCTACCCGCTGCCCGGAACGCTACGCAGGGCAAAAGCGGTTCTCGTCCTCCGTGCTTGCTTTTTCTCAGAAAGAGCCGTGGTGTGCGTTTTCGCCGGAAAACGCGTTTTCGGCCGAAAACGTGTACGTTTGCACTTCCCCGCCACAGGGAAGCTGCTAGCCGGGAATTCTCTGCCTGGTTCTACCCGCTGCCCGGAACGCTACGCAGGGCAAAAGCGGTTCTCGTCCTCCGTGCTTGCTTTTCCTCAGAAAGAGCCGTGGTGTGCGTTTTGGCCGGAAAACGCGTTTTCGGCCGAAAACGTGTACGTTTGCACTTCCCCGCCACAGGGAAGCTGCTAGCCGGGAATTCTCTGCCTGGTTCTACCCGCTGCCCGGAACGCTACGCAGGGCAAAAGCGGTTCTTGTCCTCCGTGCTTGCTTTTTCTCAGAAAGAGCCGTGGTGTGCGTTTTCGCCGGAAAACGCGTTTTCGGCCGAAAACGTGTACGTTTGCACTTCCCCGCCACAGGGAAGCTGCTAGCCGGGAATTCTCTGCCTGGTTCTACCCGCTGCCCCGAACGCTACGCAGGGCAAAAGCGGTTCTCGTCCTCCGTGCTTGCTTTTCCTCAGAAAGAGCCGTGGTGTGCGTTTTGGCCGGAAAACGCGTTTTCGGCCGAAAACGTGTACGTTTGCACTTCCCCGCCACAGGGAAGCTGCTAGCCGGGAATTCTCTGCCTGGTTCTACCCGCTGCCCGGAACGCTACGCAGGGCAAAAGCGGTTCTCGTCCTCCGTGCTTGCTTTTTCTCAGAAAGAGCCGTGGTGTGCGTTTTCGCCGGAAAACGCGTTTTCGGCCGAAAACGTGTACGTTTGCACTTCCCCGCCACAGGGAAGCTGCTAGCCGGGAATTCTCTGCCTGGTTCTACCCGCTGCCCGGAACGCTACGCAGGGCAAAAGCGGTTCTCGTCCTCCGTGCTTGCTTTTTCTCAGAAAGAGCCGTGGTGTGCGTTTTCGCCGGAAAAAGCGTTTTCGGCCGAAAACGTATACCTTTGCACTTCCCCGCAACAGGGAAGCTGCTAGCCGGGAATTCTCTGCCTGGTTCTACCCGCTGCCCGGAACGCTACGCAGGGCAAAAGCGGTTCTCGTCCTCCGTGCTTGCTTTTTCTCAGAAAGAGCCGTGGTGTGCGTTTTCGCCGGAAAAAGAGTTTTCGGACGAAAACGTGTATGTTTACAATTCCCCGGCACAGGGAAGCTGCTAGCCGGGAATTCTCTGCCTGGTTCTACCCGCTGCCCGGAACGCTACGCAGGGCAAAAGCGGTTCTCGTCCTCCGTGCTTGCTTTTTCTCAGAAAGAGCCGTGGTGTGCGTTTTCGCCGGAAAACGCGTTTTCGGCCGAAAACGTGTACGTTTGCACTTCCCCGCCACAGGGAAGCTGCTAGCCGGGAATTCTCTGCCTGGTTCTACCCGCTGCCCGGAACGCTACGCAGGGCAAAAGCGGTTCTCGTCCTCCGTGCTTGCTTTTCCTCAGAAAGAGCCGTGGTGTGCCTTTTCGCCGGAAAACGCGTTTTCGGCCGAAAACGTGTACGTTTGCACTTCCCCGCCACAGGGAAGCTGCTAGCCGGGAATTCTCTGCCTGGTTCTACCCGCTGCCCGGAACGCTACGCAGGGCAAAAGCGGTTCTCGTCCTCCGTGCTTGCTTTTTCACAGAAAGAGCCGTGGTGTGCCTTTTCGCTGGAAAACGCGTTTTCGGCCGAAAACGTGTACGTTTGCACTTCCCCGCCACAGGGAAGCTGCTAGCCGGGAATTCTCTGCCTGGTTCTACCCGCTGCCCGGAACGCTACGCAGGGCAAAAGCGGTTCTCGTCCTCCGTGCTTGCTTTTTCTCAGAAAGAGCCGTGGTGTGCGTTTTGGCCGGAAAACGCGTTTTCGGCCGAAAACGTGTACGTTTGCACTTCCCCGCCACAGGGAAGCTGCTAGCCGGGAATTCTCTGCCTGGTTCTACCCGCTGCCCGGAACGCTACGCAGGGCAAAAGCGGTTCTCGTCCTCCGTGCTTGCTTTTCCTCAGAAAGAGCCGTGGTGTGCGTTTTCGCCGGAAAACGCGTTTTCGGCCGAAAACGTGTACGTTTGCACTTCCCCGCCACAGGGAAGCTGCTAGCCGGGAATTCTCTGCCTGGTTCTACCCGCTGCCCGGAACGCTACGCAGGGCAAAAGCGGTTCTCGTCCTCCGTGCTTGCTTTTTCTCAGAAAGAGCCGTGGTGTGCGTTTTCGCCGGAAAACGCGTTTTCGGCCGAAAACGTGTACGTTTGCACTTCCCCGCCACAGGGAAGCTGCTAGCCGGGAATTCTCTGCCTGGTTCTACCCGCTGCCCGGAACGCTACGCAGGGCAAAAGCGGTTCTCGTCCTCCGTGCTTGCTTTTTCACAGAAAGAGCCGTGGTGTGCCTTTTCGCTGGAAAACGCGTTTTCGGCCGAAAACGTGTACGTTTGCACTTCCCCGCCACAGGGAAGCTGCTAGCCGGGAATTCTCTGCCTGGTTCTACCCGCTGCCCGGAACGCTACGCAGGGCAAAAGCGGTTCTCGTCCTCCGTGCTTGCTTTTTCTCAGAAAGAGCCGTGGTGTGCGTTTTGGCCGGAAAACGCGTTTTCGGCCGAAAACGTGTACGTTTGCACTTCCCCGCCACAGGGAAGCTGCTAGCCGGGAATTCTCTGCCTGGTTCTACCCGCTGCCCGGAACGCTACGCAGGGCAAAAGCGGTTCTCGTCCTCCGTGCTTGCTTTTTCTCAGAAAGAGCCGTGGTGTGCGTTTTCGCCGGAAAACGCGTTTTCGGCCGAAAACGTGTACGTTTGCACTTCCCCGCCACAGGGAAGCTGCTAGCCGGGAATTCTCTGCCTGGTTCTACCCGCTGCCCGGAACGCTACGCAGGGCAAAAGCGGTTCTCGTCCTCCGTGCTTGCTTTTCCTCAGAAAGAGCCGTGGTGTGCGTTTTCGCCGGAAAACGCGTTTTCGGCCGAAAACGTGTACGTTTGCACTTCCCCGCCACAGGGAAGCTGCTAGCCGGTAATTCTCTGCCTGGTTCTACCCGCTGCCCGGAACGCTACGCAGGGCAAAAGCGGTTCTCGTCCTCCGTGCTTGCTTTTCCTCAGAAAGAGCCGTGGTGTGCGTTTTCGCCGGAAAACGCGTTTTCGGCCGAAAACGTGTACGTTTGCACTTCCCCGCCACAGGGAAGCTGCTAGCCGGGAATTCTCTGCCTGGTTCTACCCGCTGCCCGGAACGCTACGCAGGGCAAAAGCGGTTCTCGTCCTCCGTGCTTGCTTTTTCACAGAAAGAGCCGTGGTGTGCCTTTTCGCTGGAAAACGCGTTTTCGGCCGAAAACGTGTACGTTTGCACTTCCCCGCCACAGGGAAGCTGCTAGCCGGGAATTTTCTGCCTGGTTCTACCCGCTGCCCGGAACGCTACGCAGGGCAAAAGCGGTTCTCGTCCTCCGTGCTTGCTTTTTCTCAGAAAGAGCCATGGTGTGCGTTTTGGCCGGAAAACGCGTTTTCGGCCGAAAACGTGTACGTTTGCACTTCCCCGCCACAGGGAAGCTGCTAGCCGGGAATTCTCTGCCTGGTTCTACCCGCTGCCCGGAACGCTACGCAGGGCAAAAGCGGTTCTCGTCCTCCGTGCTTGCTTTTCCTCAGAAAGAGCCGTGGTGTGCCTTTTCGCCGGAAAACGCGTTTTCGGCCGAAAACGTGTACGTTTGCACTTCCCCGCCACAGGGAAGCTGCTAGCCGGGAATTCTCTGCCTGGTTCTACCCGCTGCCCGGAACGCTACGCAGGGCAAAAGCGGTTCTCGTCCTCCGTGCTTGCTTTTTCTCAGAAAGAGCCGTGGTGTGCGTTTTCGTCGGAAAACGCGTTTTCGGCCGAAAACGTGTACGTTTGCACTTCCCCGCCACAGGAAAGCTGCTAGCCGGGAATTCTCTGCCTGGTTCTACCCGCTGCCCGGAACGCTACGCAGGGCAAAAGCGGTTCTCGTCCTCCGTGCTTGCTTTTTCTCAGAAAGAGCCGTGGTGTGCGTTTTGGCCGGAAAACGCGTTTTCGGCCGAAAACGTGTACGTTTGCACTTCCCCGCCACAGGGAAGCTGCTAGCCGGGAATTCTCTGCCTGGTTCTACCCGCTGCCCGGAACGCTACGCAGGGCAAAAGCGGTTCTCGTCCTCCGTGCTTGCTTTTTCTCAGAAAGAGCCGTGGTGTGCGTTTTGGCCGGAAAACGCGTTTTCGGCCGAAAACGTGTACGTTTGCACTTCCCCGCCACAGGGAAGCTGCTAGCCGGGAATTCTCTGCCTGGTTCTACCCGCTGCCCGGAACGCTACGCAGGGCAAAAGCGGTTCTTGTCCTCCGTGCTTGCTTTTTCTCAGAAAGAGCCGTGGTGTGCGTTTTCGCCGGAAAACGCGTTTTCGGCCGAAAACGTGTACGTTTGCACTTCCCCGCCACAGGGAAGCTGCTAGCCGGGAATTCTCTGCCTGGTTCTACCCGCTGCCCGGAACGCTACGCAGGGCAAAAGCGGTTCTCGTCCTCCGTGCTTGCTTTTTCTCAGAAAGAGCCGTGGTGTGCGTTTTGGCCGGAAAACGCGTTTTCGGCCGAAAACGTGTACGTTTGCACTTCCCCGCCACAGGGAAGCTGCTAGCCGGGAATTCTCTGCCTGGTTCTACCCGCTGCCCGGAACGCTACGCAGGGCAAAAGCGGTTCTCGTCCTCCGTGCTTGCTTTTTCTCAGAAAGAGCCGTGGTGTGCCTTTTCGCTGGAAAACGAGTTTTCGGCCGAAAAAGTGTACGTTTGCACTTCCCCGCCACAGGGAAGCTGCTAGCCGGGAATTCTCTGCCTGGTTCTACCCGCTGCCCGGAACGCTACGCAGGGCAAAAGCGGTTCTCGTTCTCTGTGCTTGCTTTTTCTCAGAAAGAGCCATGGTGTGCGTTTTGGCCGGAAAACGCGTTTTCGGCCGAAAACGTGTACGTTTGCACTTCCCCGCCACAGGGAAGCTGCTAGCCGGGAATTCTCTGCCTGGTTCTACCCGCTGCCCGGAACGCTACGCAGGGCAAAAGCGGTTCTCGTCCTCCGTGCTTGCTTTTCCTCAGAAAGAGCCGTGGTGTGCGTTTTTGCCGGAAAACGCGTTTTCGGCCGAAAACGTGTACGTTTGCACTTCCCCGCCACAGGGAAGCTGCTAGCCGGGAATTCTCTGCCTGGTTCTACCCGCTGCCCGGAACGCTACGCAGGGCAAAAGCGGTTCTCGTTCTCCGTGCTTGCTTTTTCTCAGAAAGAGCCGTGGTGTGCGTTTTCGCCGGAAAACGCGTTTTCGGCCGAAAACGTGTACGTTTGCACTTCCCCGCCACAGGGAAGCTGCTAGCCGGGAATTCTCTGCCTGGTTCTACCCGCTGCCCGGAACGCTACGCAGGGCAAAAGCGGTTCTCGTCCTCCGTGCTTGCTTTTTCTCAGAAAGAGCCGTGGTGTGCGTTTTGGCCGGAAAACGCGTTTTCGGCCGAAAACGTGTACGTTTGCACTTCCCCGCCACAGGGAAGCTGCTAGCCGGGAATTCTCTGCCTGGTTCTACCCGCTGCCCGGAACGCTACGCAGGGCAAAAGCGGTTCTCGTCCTCCGTGCTTGCTTTTCCTTAGAAAGAGCCGTGGTGTGCGTTTTCGCCGGAAAACGCGTTTTCGGCCGAAAACGTGTACGTGTGCACTTCCCCGCCACAGGGAAGCTGCTAGCCGGGAATTCTCTGCCTGGTTCTACCCGCTGCCCGGAACGCTACGCAGGGCAAAAGCGGTTCTCGTCCTCCGTGCTTGCTTTTCCTCAGAAAGAGCCGTGGTGTGCGTTTTGGCCGGAAAACGCGTTTTCGGCCGAAAACGTGTACGTTTGCACTTCCCCGCCACAGGGAAGCTGCTAGCCGGGAATTCTCTGCCTGGTTCTACCCGCTGCCCGGAACGCTACGCAGGGCAAAAGCGGTTCTCGTCCTCCGTGCTTGCTTTTTCTCAGAAAGAGCCGTGGTGTGCGTTTTCGCCGGAAAACGAGTTTTCGGCCGAAAACGTGTACGTTTGCACTTCCCCGCCACAGGGAAGCTGCTAGCCGGGAATTCTCTGCCTGGTTCTACCCGCTGCCCGGAACGCTACGCAGGGCAAAAGCGGTTCTCGTCCTCCGTGCTTGCTTTTTCTCAGAAAGAGCCGTGGTGTGCGTTTTGGCCGGAAAACGTGTTTTCGGCCGAAAACGTGTACGTTTGCACTTCCCCGCCACAGGGAAGCTGCTAGCCGGGAATTCTCTGCCTGGTTCTACCCGCTGCCCGGAACGCTACGCAGGGCAAAAGCGGTTCTCGTCCTCCGTGCTTGCTTTTTCTCAGAAAGAGCCGTGGTGTGCGTTTTCGCCGGAAAACGCGTTTTCGGCCGAAAACGTGTACGTTTGCACTTCCCCGCCACAGGGAAGCTGCTAGCCGGGAATTCTCTGCCTGGTTCTACCCGCTGCCCGGAACGCTACGCAGGGCAAAAGCGGTTCTCGTCCTCCGTGCTTGCTTTTTCTCAGAAAGAGCCGTGGTGTGCGTTTTCGCCGGAAAACGCGTTTTCGGCCGAAAACGTGTACGTTTGCACTTCCCCGCCACAGGGAAGCTGCTAGCCGGGAATTCTCTGCCTGGTTCTACCCGCTGCCCGGAACGCTACGCAGGGCAAAAGCGGTTCTCGTCCTCCGTGCTTGCTTTTTCTCAGAAAGAGCCGTGGTGTGCGTTTTCGCCGGAAAACGCGTTTTCGGCCGAAAACGTGTACGTTTGCACTTCCCCGCCACAGGGAAGCTGCTAGCCGGGAATTCTCTGCCTGGTTCTACCCGCTGCCCGGAACGCTACGCAGGGCAAAAGCGGTTCTCGTCCTCCGTGCTTGCTTTTTCTCAGAAAGAGCCGTGGTGTGCGTTTTCGCCGGAAAACGCGTTTTCGGCCGAAAACGTGTACGTTTGCACTTCCCCGCCACAGGGAAGCTGCTAGCCGGGAATTCTCTGCCTGGTTCTACCCGCTGCCCGGAACGCTACGCAGGGCAAAAGCGGTTCTCGTCCTCCGTGCTTGCTTTTTCTCAGAAAGAGCCGTGGTGTGCGTTTTCGCCGGAAAACGCGTTTTCGGCCGAAAACGTGTACGTTTGCACTTCCCCGCCACAGGGAAGCTGCTAGCCGGGAATTCTCTGCCTGGTTCTACCCGCTGCCCGGAACGCTACGCAGGGCAAAAGCGGTTCTCGTCCTCCGTGCTTGCTTTTCCTCAGAAAGAGCCGTGGTGTGCGTTTTGGGCGGAAAACGCGTTTTCGGCCGAAAACGTGTACGTTTGCACTTCCCCGCCACAGGGAAGCTGCTAGCCGGGAATTCTCTGCCTGGTTCTACCCGCTGCCCGGAACGCTACGCAGGGCAAAAGCGGTTCTCGTCCTCCGTGCTTGCTTTTTCTCAGAAAGAGCCGTGGTGTGCGTTTTGGGCGGAAAACGCGTTTTCGGCCGAAAACGTGTACGTTTGCACTTCCCCGCCACAGGGAAGCTGCTAGCCGGGAATTCTCTGCCTGGTTCTACCCGCTGCCCGGAACGCTACGCAGGGCAAAAGCGGTTCTCGTCCTCCGTGCTTGCTTTTTCTCAGAAAGAGCCGTGGTGTGCGTTTTCGCCGGAAAACGCGTTTTCGGCCGAAAACGTGTACGTTTGCACTTCCCCGCCACAGGGAAGCTGCTAGCCGGGAATTCTCTGCCTGGTTCTACCCGCTGCCCGGAACGCTACGCAGGGCAAAAGCGGTTCTCGTCCTCCGTGCTTGCTTTTTCTCAGAAAGAGCCGTGGTGTGCGTTTTCGCCGGAAAACGCGTTTTCGGCCGAAAACGTGTACGTTTGCACTTCCCCGCCACAGGGAAGCTGCTAGCCGGGAATTCTCTGCCTGGTTCTACCCGCTGCCCGGAACGCTACGTAGGGCAAAAGCGGTTCTCGTCCTCCGTGCTTGCTTTTTCTCAGAAAGAGCCGTGGTGTGCGTTTTCGCCGGAAAACGCGTTTTCGGCCGAAAACGTGTACGTTTGCACTTCCCCGCCACAGGGAAGCTGCTAGCCGGGAATTCTCTGCCTGGTTCTACCCGCTGCCCGGAACGCTACGCAGGGCAAAAGCGGTTCTCGTCCTCCGTGCTTGCTTTTTCTCAGAAAGAGCCGTGGTGTGCGTTTTCGCCGGAAAACGCGTTTTCGGCCGAAAACGTGTACGTTTGCACTTCCCCGCCACAGGGAAGCTGCTAGCCGGGAATTCTCTGCCTGGTTCTACCCGCTGCCCGGAACGCTACGCAGGGCAAAAGCGGTTCTCGTCCTCCGTGCTTGCTTTTTCTCAGAAAGAGCCGTGGTGTGTGTTTTCGCCGGAAAACGCGTTTTCGGCCGAAAACGTGTACGTTTGCACTTCCCCGCCACAGGGAAGCTGCTAGCCGGGAATTCTCTGCCTGGTTCTACCCGCTGCCCGGAACGCTACGCAGGGCAAAAGCGGTTCTCGTCCTCCGTGCTTGCTTTTTCTCAGAAAGAGCCGTGGTGTGCGTTTTCGCCGGAAAACGCGTTTTCGGCCGAAAACGTGTACGTTTGCACTTCCCCGCCACAGGGAAGCTGCTAGCCGGGAATTCTCTGCCTGGTTCTACCCGCTGCCCGGAACGCTACGCAGGGCAAAAGCGGTTCTCGTCCTCCGTGCTTGCTTTTTCTCAGAAAGAGCCGTGGTGTGCGTTTTCGCCGGAAAACGCGTTTTCGGCCGAAAACGTGTACGTTTGCACTTCCCCGCCACAGGGAAGCTGCTAGCCGGGAATTCTCTGCCTGGTTCTACCCGCTGCCCGGAACGCTACGCAGGGCAAAAGCGGTTCTCGTCCTCCGTGCTTGCTTTTCCTCAGAAAGAGCCGTGGTGTGCGTTTTGGGCGGAAAACGCGTTTTCGGCCGAAAACGTGTACGTTTGCACTTCCCCGCCACAGGGAAGCTGCTAGCCGGGAATTCTCTGCCTGGTTCTACCCGCTGCCCGGAACGCTACGCAGGGCAAAAGCGGTTCTCGTCCTCCGTGCTTGCTTTTTCTCAGAAAGAGCCGTGGTGTGCGTTTTCGTCGGAAAACGCGTTTTCGGCCGAAAACGTGTACGTTTGCACTTCCCCGCCACAGGGAAGCTGCTAGCCGGGAATTCTCTGCCTGGTTCTACCCGCTGCCCGGAACGCTACGCAGGGCAAAAGCGGTTCTCGTCCTCCGTGCTTGCTTTTTCTCAGAAAGAGCCGTGGTGTGCGTTTTGGCCGGAAAACGCGTTTTCGGCCGAAAACGTGTACGTTTGCACTTCCCCGCCACAGGGAAGCTGCTAGCCGGGAATTCTCTGCCTGGTTCTACCCGCTGCCCGGAACGCTACGCAGGGCAAAAGCGGTTCTCGTCCTCCGTGCTTGCTTTTTCTCAGAAAGAGCCGTGGTGTGCGTTTTGGCCGGAAAACGCGTTTTCGGCCGAAAACGTGTACGTTTGCACTTCCCCGCCACAGGGAAGCTGCTAGCCGGGAATTCTCTGCCTGGTTCTACCCGCTGCCCGGAACGCTACGCAGGGCAAAAGCGGTTCTTGTCCTCCGTGCTTGCTTTTTCTCAGAAAGAGCCGTGGTGTGCGTTTTGGCCGGAAAACGCGTTTTCGGCCGAAAACGTGTACGTTTGCACTTCCCCGCCACAGGGAAGCTGCTAGCCGGGAATTCTCTGCCTGGTTCTACCCGCTGCCCGGAACGCTACGCAGGGCAAAAGCGGTTCTCGTCCTCCGTGCTTGCTTTTTCTCAGAAAGAGCCGTGGTGTGCGTTTTGGCCGGAAAACGCGTTTTCGGCCGAAAACGTGTACGTTTGCACTTCCCCGCCACAGGGAAGCTGCTAGCCGGGAATTCTCTGCCTGGTTCTACCCGCTGCCCGGAACGCTACGCAGGGCAAAAGCGGTTCTCGTCCTCCGTGCTTGCTTTTTCTCAGAAAGAGCCGTGGTGTGCCTTTTCGCTGGAAAACGAGTTTTCGGCCGAAAAAGTGTACGTTTGCACTTCCCCGCCACAGGGAAGCTGCTAGCCGGGAATTCTCTGCCTGGTTCTACCCGCTGCCCGGAACGCTACGCAGGGCAAAAGCGGTTCTCGTTCTCTGTGCTTGCTTTTTCTCAGAAAGAGCCATGGTGTGCGTTTTGGCCGGAAAACGCGTTTTCGGCCGAAAACGTGTACGTTTGCACTTCCCCGCCACAGGGAAGCTGCTAGCCGGGAATTCTCTGCCTGGTTCTACCCGCTGCCCGGAACGCTACGCAGGGCAAAAGCGGTTCTCGTCCTCCGTGCTTGCTTTTCCTCAGAAAGAGCCGTGGTGTGCGTTTTTGCCGGAAAACGCGTTTTCGGCCGAAAACGTGTACGTTTGCACTTCCCCGCCACAGGGAAGCTGCTAGCCGGGAATTCTCTGCCTGGTTCTACCCGCTGCCCGGAACGCTACGCAGGGCAAAAGCGGTTCTCGTTCTCCGTGCTTGCTTTTTCTCAGAAAGAGCCGTGGTGTGCGTTTTCGCCGGAAAACGCGTTTTCGGCCGAAAACGTGTACGTTTGCACTTCCCCGCCACAGGGAAGCTGCTAGCCGGGAATTCTCTGCCTGGTTCTACCCGCTGCCCGGAACGCTACGCAGGGCAAAAGCGGTTCTCGTCCTCCGTGCTTGCTTTTTCTCAGAAAGAGCCGTGGTGTGCGTTTTGGCCGGAAAACGCGTTTTCGGCCGAAAACGTGTACGTTTGCACTTCCCCGCCACAGGGAAGCTGCTAGCCGGGAATTCTCTGCCTGGTTCTACCCGCTGCCCGGAACGCTACGCAGGGCAAAAGCGGTTCTCGTCCTCCGTGCTTGCTTTTCCTTAGAAAGAGCCGTGGTGTGCGTTTTGGCCGGAAAACGCGTTTTCGGCCGAAAACGTGTACGTGTGCACTTCCCCGCCACAGGGAAGCTGCTAGCCGGGAATTCTCTGCCTGGTTCTACCCGCTGCCCGGAACGCTACGCAGGGCAAAAGCGGTTCTCGTCCTCCGTGCTTGCTTTTCCTCAGAAAGAGCCGTGGTGTGCGTTTTGGCCGGAAAACGCGTTTTCGGCCGAAAACGTGTACGTTTGCACTTCCCCGCCACAGGGAAGCTGCTAGCCGGGAATTCTCTGCCTGGTTCTACCCGCTGCCCGGAACGCTACGCAGGGCAAAAGCGGTTCTCGTCCTCCGTGCTTGCTTTTTCTCAGAAAGAGCCGTGGTGTGCGTTTTCGCCGGAAAACGAGTTTTCGGCCGAAAACGTGTACGTTTGCACTTCCCCGCCACAGGGAAGCTGCTAGCCGGGAATTCTCTGCCTGGTTCTACCCGCTGCCCGGAACGCTACGCAGGGCAAAAGCGGTTCTCGTCCTCCGTGCTTGCTTTTTCTCAGAAAGAGCCGTGGTGTGCGTTTTGGCCGGAAAACGTGTTTTCGGCCGAAAACGTGTACGTTTGCACTTCCCCGCCACAGGGAAGCTGCTAGCCGGGAATTCTCTGCCTGGTTCTACCCGCTGCCCGGAACGCTACGCAGGGCAAAAGCGGTTCTCGTCCTCCGTGCTTGCTTTTTCTCAGAAAGAGCCGTGGTGTGCGTTTTCGCCGGAAAACGCGTTTTCGGCCGAAAACGTGTACGTTTGCACTTCCCCGCCACAGGGAAGCTGCTAGCCGGGAATTCTCTGCCTGGTTCTACCCGCTGCCCGGAACGCTACGCAGGGCAAAAGCGGTTCTCGTCCTCCGTGCTTGCTTTTTCTCAGAAAGAGCCGTGGTGTGCGTTTTCGCCGGAAAACGCGTTTTCGGCCGAAAACGTGTACGTTTGCACTTCCCCGCCACAGGGAAGCTGCTAGCCGGGAATTCTCTGCCTGGTTCTACCCGCTGCCCGGAACGCTACGCAGGGCAAAAGCGGTTCTCGTCCTCCGTGCTTGCTTTTTCTCAGAAAGAGCCGTGGTGTGCGTTTTCGCCGGAAAACGCGTTTTCGGCCGAAAACGTGTACGTTTGCACTTCCCCGCCACAGGGAAGCTGCTAGCCGGGAATTCTCTGCCTGGTTCTACCCGCTGCCCGGAACGCTACGCAGGGCAAAAGCGGTTCTCGTCCTCCGTGCTTGCTTTTTCTCAGAAAGAGCCGTGGTGTGCGTTTTCGCCGGAAAACGCGTTTTCGGCCGAAAACGTGTACGTTTGCACTTCCCCGCCACAGGGAAGCTGCTAGCCGGGAATTCTCTGCCTGGTTCTACCCGCTGCCCGGAACGCTACGCAGGGCAAAAGCGGTTCTCGTCCTCCGTGCTTGCTTTTTCTCAGAAAGAGCCGTGGTGTGCGTTTTCGCCGGAAAACGCGTTTTCGGCCGAAAACGTGTACGTTTGCACTTCCCCGCCACAGGGAAGCTGCTAGCCGGGAATTCTCTGCCTGGTTCTACCCGCTGCCCGGAACGCTACGCAGGGCAAAAGCGGTTCTCGTCCTCCGTGCTTGCTTTTTCTCAGAAAGAGCCGTGGTGTGCGTTTTCGCCGGAAAACGCGTTTTCGGCCGAAAACGTGTACGTTTGCACTTCCCCGCCACAGGGAAGCTGCTAGCCGGGAATTCTCTGCCTGGTTCTACCCGCTGCCCGGAACGCTACGCAGGGCAAAAGCGGTTCTCGTCCTCCGTGCTTGCTTTTTCTCAGAAAGAGCCGTGGTGTGCGTTTTCGCCGGAAAACGCGTTTTCGGCCGAAAACGTGTACGTTTGCACTTCCCCGCCACAGGGAAGCTGCTAGCCGGGAATTCTCTGCCTGGTTCTACCCGCTGCCCGGAACGCTACGCAGGGCAAAAGCGGTTCTCGTCCTCCGTGCTTGCTTTTTCTCAGAAAGAGCCGTGGTGTGCGTTTTCGCCGGAAAACGCGTTTTCGGCCGAAAACGTGTACGTTTGCACTTCCCCGCCACAGGGAAGCTGCTAGCCGGGAATTCTCTGCCTGGTTCTACCCGCTGCCCGGAACGCTACGCAGGGCAAAAGCGGTTCTCGTCCTCCGTGCTTGCTTTTTCTCAGAAAGAGCCGTGGTGTGCGTTTTCGCCGGAAAACGCGTTTTCGGCCGAAAACGTGTACGTTTGCACTTCCCCGCCACAGGGAAGCTGCTAGCCGGGAATTCTCTGCCTGGTTCTACCCGCTGCCCGGAACGCTACGCAGGGCAAAAGCGGTTCTCGTCCTCCGTGCTTGCTTTTTCTCAGAAAGAGCCGTGGTGTGCGTTTTCGCCGGAAAACGCGTTTTCGGCCGAAAACGTGTACGTTTGCACTTCCCCGCCACAGGGAAGCTGCTAGCCGGGAATTCTCTGCCTGGTTCTACCCGCTGCCCGGAACGCTACGCAGGGCAAAAGCGGTTCTCGTCCTCCGTGCTTGCTTTTTCTCAGAAAGAGCCGTGGTGTGCGTTTTCGCCGGAAAACGCGTTTTCGGCCGAAAACGTGTACGTTTGCACTTCCCCGCCACAGGGAAGCTGCTAGCCGGGAATTCTCTGCCTGGTTCTACCCGCTGCCCGGAACGCTACGCAGGGCAAAAGCGGTTCTCGTCCTCCGTGCTTGCTTTTTCTCAGAAAGAGCCGTGGTGTGCGTTTTCGCCGGAAAACGCGTTTTCGGCCGAAAACGTGTACGTTTGCACTTCCCCGCCACAGGGAAGCTGCTAGCCGGGAATTCTCTGCCTGGTTCTACCCGCTGCCCGGAACGCTACGCAGGGCAAAAGCGGTTCTCGTCCTCCGTGCTTGCTTTTTCTCAGAAAGAGCCGTGGTGTGCGTTTTCGCCGGAAAACGCGTTTTCGGCCGAAAACGTGTACGTTTGCACTTCCCCGCCACAGGGAAGCTGCTAGCCGGGAATTCTCTGCCTGGTTCTACCCGCTGCCCGGAACGCTACGCAGGGCAAAAGCGGTTCTCGTCCTCCGTGCTTGCTTTTTCTCAGAAAGAGCCGTGGTGTGCGTTTTCGCCGGAAAACGCGTTTTCGGCCGAAAACGTGTACGTTTGCACTTCCCCGCCACAGGGAAGCTGCTAGCCGGGAATTCTCTGCCTGGTTCTACCCGCTGCCCGGAACGCTACGCAGGGCAAAAGCGGTTCTCGTCCTCCGTGCTTGCTTTTTCTCAGAAAGAGCCGTGGTGTGCGTTTTCGCCGGAAAACGCGTTTTCGGCCGAAAACGTGTACGTTTGCACTTCCCCGCCACAGGGAAGCTGCTAGCCGGGAATTCTCTGCCTGGTTCTACCCGCTGCCCGGAACGCTACGCAGGGCAAAAGCGGTTCTCGTCCTCCGTGCTTGCTTTTTCTCAGAAAGAGCCGTGGTGTGCGTTTTCGCCGGAAAACGCGTTTTCGGCCGAAAACGTGTACGTTTGCACTTCCCCGCCACAGGGAAGCTGCTAGCCGGGAATTCTCTGCCTGGTTCTACCCGCTGCCCGGAACGCTACGCAGGGCAAAAGCGGTTCTCGTCCTCCGTGCTTGCTTTTTCTCAGAAAGAGCCGTGGTGTGCGTTTTCGCCGGAAAACGCGTTTTCGGCCGAAAACGTGTACGTTTGCACTTCCCCGCCACAGGGAAGCTGCTAGCCGGGAATTCTCTGCCTGGTTCTACCCGCTGCCCGGAACGCTACGCAGGGCAAAAGCGGTTCTCGTCCTCCGTGCTTGCTTTTTCTCAGAAAGAGCCGTGGTGTGCGTTTTCGCCGGAAAACGCGTTTTCGGCCGAAAACGTGTACGTTTGCACTTCCCCGCCACAGGGAAGCTGCTAGCCGGGAATTCTCTGCCTGGTTCTACCCGCTGCCCGGAACGCTACGCAGGGCAAAAGCGGTTCTCGTCCTCCGTGCTTGCTTTTTCTCAGAAAGAGCCGTGGTGTGCGTTTTCGCCGGAAAACGCGTTTTCGGCCGAAAACGTGTACGTTTGCACTTCCCCGCCACAGGGAAGCTGCTAGCCGGGAATTCTCTGCCTGGTTCTACCCGCTGCCCGGAACGCTACGCAGGGCAAAAGCGGTTCTCGTCCTCCGTGCTTGCTTTTTCTCAGAAAGAGCCGTGGTGTGCGTTTTCGCCGGAAAACGCGTTTTCGGCCGAAAACGTGTACGTTTGCACTTCCCCGCCACAGGGAAGCTGCTAGCCGGGAATTCTCTGCCTGGTTCTACCCGCTGCCCGGAACGCTACGCAGGGCAAAAGCGGTTCTCGTCCTCCGTGCTTGCTTTTTCTCAGAAAGAGCCGTGGTGTGCGTTTTCGCCGGAAAACGCGTTTTCGGCCGAAAACGTGTACGTTTGCACTTCCCCGCCACAGGGAAGCTGCTAGCCGGGAATTCTCTGCCTGGTTCTACCCGCTGCCCGGAACGCTACGCAGGGCAAAAGCGGTTCTCGTCCTCCGTGCTTGCTTTTTCTCAGAAAGAGCCGTGGTGTGCGTTTTCGCCGGAAAACGCGTTTTCGGCCGAAAACGTGTACGTTTGCACTTCCCCGCCACAGGGAAGCTGCTAGCCGGGAATTCTCTGCCTGGTTCTACCCGCTGCCCGGAACGCTACGCAGGGCAAAAGCGGTTCTCGTCCTCCGTGCTTGCTTTTTCTCAGAAAGAGCCGTGGTGTGCGTTTTCGCCGGAAAACGCGTTTTCGGCCGAAAACGTGTACGTTTGCACTTCCCCGCCACAGGGAAGCTGCTAGCCGGGAATTCTCTGCCTGGTTCTACCCGCTGCCCGGAACGCTACGCAGGGCAAAAGCGGTTCTCGTCCTCCGTGCTTGCTTTTTCTCAGAAAGAGCCGTGGTGTGCGTTTTCGCCGGAAAACGCGTTTTCGGCCGAAAACGTGTACGTTTGCACTTCCCCGCCACAGGGAAGCTGCTAGCCGGGAATTCTCTGCCTGGTTCTACCCGCTGCCCGGAACGCTACGCAGGGCAAAAGCGGTTCTCGTCCTCCGTGCTTGCTTTTTCTCAGAAAGAGCCGTGGTGTGCGTTTTCGCCGGAAAACGCGTTTTCGGCCGAAAACGTGTACGTTTGCACTTCCCCGCCACAGGGAAGCTGCTAGCCGGGAATTCTCTGCCTGGTTCTACCCGCTGCCCGGAACGCTACGCAGGGCAAAAGCGGTTCTCGTCCTCCGTGCTTGCTTTTTCTCAGAAAGAGCCGTGGTGTGCGTTTTCGCCGGAAAACGCGTTTTCGGCCGAAAACGTGTACGTTTGCACTTCCCCGCCACAGGGAAGCTGCTAGCCGGGAATTCTCTGCCTGGTTCTACCCGCTGCCCGGAACGCTACGCAGGGCAAAAGCGGTTCTCGTCCTCCGTGCTTGCTTTTTCTCAGAAAGAGCCGTGGTGTGCGTTTTCGCCGGAAAACGCGTTTTCGGCCGAAAACGTGTACGTTTGCACTTCCCCGCCACAGGGAAGCTGCTAGCCGGGAATTCTCTGCCTGGTTCTACCCGCTGCCCGGAACGCTACGCAGGGCAAAAGCGGTTCTCGTCCTCCGTGCTTGCTTTTTCTCAGAAAGAGCCGTGGTGTGCGTTTTCGCCGGAAAACGCGTTTTCGGCCGAAAACGTGTACGTTTGCACTTCCCCGCCACAGGGAAGCTGCTAGCCGGGAATTCTCTGCCTGGTTCTACCCGCTGCCCGGAACGCTACGCAGGGCAAAAGCGGTTCTCGTCCTCCGTGCTTGCTTTTTCTCAGAAAGAGCCGTGGTGTGCGTTTTCGCCGGAAAACGCGTTTTCGGCCGAAAACGTGTACGTTTGCACTTCCCCGCCACAGGGAAGCTGCTAGCCGGGAATTCTCTGCCTGGTTCTACCCGCTGCCCGGAACGCTACGCAGGGCAAAAGCGGTTCTCGTCCTCCGTGCTTGCTTTTTCTCAGAAAGAGCCGTGGTGTGCGTTTTCGCCGGAAAACGCGTTTTCGGCCGAAAACGTGTACGTTTGCACTTCCCCGCCACAGGGAAGCTGCTAGCCGGGAATTCTCTGCCTGGTTCTACCCGCTGCCCGGAACGCTACGCAGGGCAAAAGCGGTTCTCGTCCTCCGTGCTTGCTTTTTCTCAGAAAGAGCCGTGGTGTGCGTTTTCGCCGGAAAACGCGTTTTCGGCCGAAAACGTGTACGTTTGCACTTCCCCGCCACAGGGAAGCTGCTAGCCGGGAATTCTCTGCCTGGTTCTACCCGCTGCCCGGAACGCTACGCAGGGCAAAAGCGGTTCTCGTCCTCCGTGCTTGCTTTTTCTCAGAAAGAGCCGTGGTGTGCGTTTTCGCCGGAAAACGCGTTTTCGGCCGAAAACGTGTACGTTTGCACTTCCCCGCCACAGGGAAGCTGCTAGCCGGGAATTCTCTGCCTGGTTCTACCCGCTGCCCGGAACGCTACGCAGGGCAAAAGCGGTTCTCGTCCTCCGTGCTTGCTTTTTCTCAGAAAGAGCCGTGGTGTGCGTTTTCGCCGGAAAACGCGTTTTCGGCCGAAAACGTGTACGTTTGCACTTCCCCGCCACAGGGAAGCTGCTAGCCGGGAATTCTCTGCCTGGTTCTACCCGCTGCCCGGAACGCTACGCAGGGCAAAAGCGGTTCTCGTCCTCCGTGCTTGCTTTTTCTCAGAAAGAGCCGTGGTGTGCGTTTTCGCCGGAAAACGCGTTTTCGGCCGAAAACGTGTACGTTTGCACTTCCCCGCCACAGGGAAGCTGCTAGCCGGGAATTCTCTGCCTGGTTCTACCCGCTGCCCGGAACGCTACGCAGGGCAAAAGCGGTTCTCGTCCTCCGTGCTTGCTTTTTCTCAGAAAGAGCCGTGGTGTGCGTTTTCGCCGGAAAACGCGTTTTCGGCCGAAAACGTGTACGTTTGCACTTCCCCGCCACAGGGAAGCTGCTAGCCGGGAATTCTCTGCCTGGTTCTACCCGCTGCCCGGAACGCTACGCAGGGCAAAAGCGGTTCTCGTCCTCCGTGCTTGCTTTTTCTCAGAAAGAGCCGTGGTGTGCGTTTTCGCCGGAAAACGCGTTTTCGGCCGAAAACGTGTACGTTTGCACTTCCCCGCCACAGGGAAGCTGCTAGCCGGGAATTCTCTGCCTGGTTCTACCCGCTGCCCGGAACGCTACGCAGGGCAAAAGCGGTTCTCGTCCTCCGTGCTTGCTTTTTCTCAGAAAGAGCCGTGGTGTGCGTTTTCGCCGGAAAACGCGTTTTCGGCCGAAAACGTGTACGTTTGCACTTCCCCGCCACAGGGAAGCTGCTAGCCGGGAATTCTCTGCCTGGTTCTACCCGCTGCCCGGAACGCTACGCAGGGCAAAAGCGGTTCTCGTCCTCCGTGCTTGCTTTTTCTCAGAAAGAGCCGTGGTGTGCGTTTTCGCCGGAAAACGCGTTTTCGGCCGAAAACGTGTACGTTTGCACTTCCCCGCCACAGGGAAGCTGCTAGCCGGGAATTCTCTGCCTGGTTCTACCCGCTGCCCGGAACGCTACGCAGGGCAAAAGCGGTTCTCGTCCTCCGTGCTTGCTTTTTCTCAGAAAGAGCCGTGGTGTGCGTTTTCGCCGGAAAACGCGTTTTCGGCCGAAAACGTGTACGTTTGCACTTCCCCGCCACAGGGAAGCTGCTAGCCGGGAATTCTCTGCCTGGTTCTACCCGCTGCCCGGAACGCTACGCAGGGCAAAAGCGGTTCTCGTCCTCCGTGCTTGCTTTTTCTCAGAAAGAGCCGTGGTGTGCGTTTTCGCCGGAAAACGCGTTTTCGGCCGAAAACGTGTACGTTTGCACTTCCCCGCCACAGGGAAGCTGCTAGCCGGGAATTCTCTGCCTGGTTCTACCCGCTGCCCGGAACGCTACGCAGGGCAAAAGCGGTTCTCGTCCTCCGTGCTTGCTTTTTCTCAGAAAGAGCCGTGGTGTGCGTTTTAGCCGGAAAACGCGTTTTCGGCCGAAAACGTGTACGTTTGCACTTCCCCGCCACAGGGAAGCTGCTAGCCGGGAATTCTCTGCCTGGTTCTACCCGCTGCCCGGAACGCTACGCAGGGCAAAAGCGGTTCTCGTCCTCCGTGCTTGCTTTTTCTCAGAAAGAGCCGTGGTGTGCGTTTTCGCCGGAAAACGCGTTTTCGGCCGAAAACGTGTACGTTTGCACTTCCCCGCCACAGGGAAGCTGCTAGCCGGGAATTCTCTGCCTGGTTCTACCCGCTGCCCGGAACGCTACGCAGGGCAAAAGCGGTTCTCGTCCTCCGTGCTTGCTTTTTCTCAGAAAGAGCCGTGGTGTGCGTTTTCGCCGGAAAACGCGTTTTCGGCCGAAAACGTGTACGTTTGCACTTCCCCGCCACAGGGAAGCTGCTAGCCGGGAATTCTCTGCCTGGTTCTACCCGCTGCCCGGAACGCTACGCAGGGCAAAAGCGGTTCTCGTCCTCCGTGCTTGCTTTTTCTCAGAAAGAGCCGTGGTGTGCGTTTTCGCCGGAAAACGCGTTTTCGGCCGAAAACGTGTACGTTTGCACTTCCCCGCCACAGGGAAGCTGCTAGCCGGGAATTCTCTGCCTGGTTCTACCCGCTGCCCGGAACGCTACGCAGGGCAAAAGCGGTTCTCGTCCTCCGTGCTTGCTTTTTCTCAGAAAGAGCCGTGGTGTGCGTTTTCGCCGGAAAACGCGTTTTCGGCCGAAAACGTGTACGTTTGCACTTCCCCGCCACAGGGAAGCTGCTAGCCGGGAATTCTCTGCCTGGTTCTACCCGCTGCCCGGAACGCTACGCAGGGCAAAAGCGGTTCTCGTCCTCCGTGCTTGCTTTTTCTCAGAAAGAGCCGTGGTGTGCGTTTTCGCCGGAAAACGCGTTTTCGGCCGAAAACGTGTACGTTTGCACTTCCCCGCCACAGGGAAGCTGCTAGCCGGGAATTCTCTGCCTGGTTCTACCCGCTGCCCGGAACGCTACGCAGGGCAAAAGCGGTTCTCGTCCTCCGTGCTTGCTTTTTCTCAGAAAGAGCCGTGGTGTGCGTTTTCGCCGGAAAACGCGTTTTCGGCCGAAAACGTGTACGTTTGCACTTCCCCGCCACAGGGAAGCTGCTAGCCGGGAATTCTCTGCCTGGTTCTACCCGCTGCCCGGAACGCTACGCAGGGCAAAAGCGGTTCTCGTCCTCCGTGCTTGCTTTTTCTCAGAAAGAGCCGTGGTGTGCGTTTTCGCCGGAAAACGCGTTTTCGGCCGAAAACGTGTACGTTTGCACTTCCCCGCCACAGGGAAGCTGCTAGCCGGGAATTCTCTGCCTGGTTCTACCCGCTGCCCGGAACGCTACGCAGGGCAAAAGCGGTTCTCGTCCTCCGTGCTTGCTTTTTCTCAGAAAGAGCCGTGGTGTGCGTTTTCGCCGGAAAACGCGTTTTCGGCCGAAAACGTGTACGTTTGCACTTCCCCGCCACAGGGAAGCTGCTAGCCGGGAATTCTCTGCCTGGTTCTACCCGCTGCCCGGAACGCTACGCAGGGCAAAAGCGGTTCTCGTCCTCCGTGCTTGCTTTTTCTCAGAAAGAGCCGTGGTGTGCGTTTTCGCCGGAAAACGCGTTTTCGGCCGAAAACGTGTACGTTTGCACTTCCCCGCCACAGGGAAGCTGCTAGCCGGGAATTCTCTGCCTGGTTCTACCCGCTGCCCGGAACGCTACGCAGGGCAAAAGCGGTTCTCGTCCTCCGTGCTTGCTTTTTCTCAGAAAGAGCCGTGGTGTGCGTTTTCGCCGGAAAACGCGTTTTCGGCCGAAAACGTGTACGTTTGCACTTCCCCGCCACAGGGAAGCTGCTAGCCGGGAATTCTCTGCCTGGTTCTACCCGCTGCCCGGAACGCTACGCAGGGCAAAAGCGGTTCTCGTCCTCCGTGCTTGCTTTTTCTCAGAAAGAGCCGTGGTGTGCGTTTTCGCCGGAAAACGCGTTTTCGGCCGAAAACGTGTACGTTTGCACTTCCCCGCCACAGGGAAGCTGCTAGCCGGGAATTCTCTGCCTGGTTCTACCCGCTGCCCGGAACGCTACGCAGGGCAAAAGCGGTTCTCGTCCTCCGTGCTTGCTTTTTCTCAGAAAGAGCCGTGGTGTGCGTTTTCGCCGGAAAACGCGTTTTCGGCCGAAAACGTGTACGTTTGCACTTCCCCGCCACAGGGAAGCTGCTAGCCGGGAATTCTCTGCCTGGTTCTACCCGCTGCCCGGAACGCTACGCAGGGCAAAAGCGGTTCTCGTCCTCCGTGCTTGCTTTTTCTCAGAAAGAGCCGTGGTGTGCGTTTTCGCCGGAAAACGCGTTTTCGGCCGAAAACGTGTACGTTTGCACTTCCCCGCCACAGGGAAGCTGCTAGCCGGGAATTCTCTGCCTGGTTCTACCCGCTGCCCGGAACGCTACGCAGGGCAAAAGCGGTTCTCGTCCTCCGTGCTTGCTTTTTCTCAGAAAGAGCCGTGGTGTGCGTTTTCGCCGGAAAACGCGTTTTCGGCCGAAAACGTGTACGTTTGCACTTCCCCGCCACAGGGAAGCTGCTAGCCGGGAATTCTCTGCCTGGTTCTACCCGCTGCCCGGAACGCTACGCAGGGCAAAAGCGGTTCTCGTCCTCCGTGCTTGCTTTTTCTCAGAAAGAGCCGTGGTGTGCGTTTTCGCCGGAAAACGCGTTTTCGGCCGAAAACGTGTACGTTTGCACTTCCCCGCCACAGGGAAGCTGCTAGCCGGGAATTCTCTGCCTGGTTCTACCCGCTGCCCGGAACGCTACGCAGGGCAAAAGCGGTTCTCGTCCTCCGTGCTTGCTTTTTCTCAGAAAGAGCCGTGGTGTGCGTTTTCGCCGGAAAACGCGTTTTCGGCCGAAAACGTGTACGTTTGCACTTCCCCGCCACAGGGAAGCTGCTAGCCGGGAATTCTCTGCCTGGTTCTACCCGCTGCCCGGAACGCTACGCAGGGCAAAAGCGGTTCTCGTCCTCCGTGCTTGCTTTTTCTCAGAAAGAGCCGTGGTGTGCGTTTTCGCCGGAAAACGCGTTTTCGGCCGAAAACGTGTACGTTTGCACTTCCCCGCCACAGGGAAGCTGCTAGCCGGGAATTCTCTGCCTGGTTCTACCCGCTGCCCGGAACGCTACGCAGGGCAAAAGCGGTTCTCGTCCTCCGTGCTTGCTTTTTCTCAGAAAGAGCCGTGGTGTGCGTTTTGGCCGGAAAACGCGTTTTTGGCCGAAAACGTGTACGTTTGCACTTCCCCGCCACAGGGAAGCTGCTAGCCGGGAATTCTCTGCCTGGTTCTACCCGCTGCCCGGAACGCTACGCAGGGCAAAAGCGGTTCTCGTCCTCCGTGCTTGCTTTTTCTCAGAAAGAGCCGTGGTGTGCGTTTTCGCCGGAAAACGCGTTTTCGGCCGAAAACGTGTACGTTTGCACTTCCCCGCCACAGGGAAGCTGCTAGCCGGGAATTCTCTGCCTGGTTCTACCCGCTGCCCGGAACGCTACGCAGGGCAAAAGCGGTTCTCGTCCTCCGTGCTTGCTTTTTCTCAGAAAGAGCCGTGGTGTGCGTTTTCGCCGGAAAACGCGTTTTCGGCCGAAAACGTGTACGTTTGCACTTCCCCGCCACAGGGAAGCTGCTAGCCGGGAATTCTCTGCCTGGTTCTACCCGCTGCCCGGAACGCTACGCAGGGCAAAAGCGGTTCTCGTCCTCCGTGCTTGCTTTTTCTCAGAAAGAGCCGTGGTGTGCGTTTTCGCCGGAAAACGCGTTTTCGGCCGAAAACGTGTACGTTTGCACTTCCCCGCCACAGGGAAGCTGCTAGCCGGGAATTCTCTGCCTGGTTCTACCCGCTGCCCGGAACGCTACGCAGGGCAAAAGCGGTTCTCGTCCTCCGTGCTTGCTTTTTCTCAGAAAGAGCCGTGGTGTGCGTTTTCGCCGGAAAACGCGTTTTCGGCCGAAAACGTGTACGTTTGCACTTCCCCGCCACAGGGAAGCTGCTAGCCGGGAATTCTCTGCCTGGTTCTACCCGCTGCCCGGAACGCTACGCAGGGCAAAAGCGGTTCTCGTCCTCCGTGCTTGCTTTTTCTCAGAAAGAGCCGTGGTGTGCGTTTTCGCCGGAAAACGCGTTTTCGGCCGAAAACGTGTACGTTTGCACTTCCCCGCCACAGGGAAGCTGCTAGCCGGGAATTCTCTGCCTGGTTCTACCCGCTGCCCGGAACGCTACGCAGGGCAAAAGCGGTTCTCGTCCTCCGTGCTTGCTTTTTCTCAGAAAGAGCCGTGGTGTGCGTTTTCGCCGGAAAACGCGTTTTCGGCCGAAAACGTGTACGTTTGCACTTCCCCGCCACAGGGAAGCTGCTAGCCGGGAATTCTCTGCCTGGTTCTACCCGCTGCCCGGAACGCTACGCAGGGCAAAAGCGGTTCTCGTCCTCCGTGCTTGCTTTTTCTCAGAAAGAGCCGTGGTGTGCGTTTTCGCCGGAAAACGCGTTTTCGGCCGAAAACGTGTACGTTTGCACTTCCCCGCCACAGGGAAGCTGCTAGCCGGGAATTCTCTGCCTGGTTCTACCCGCTGCCCGGAACGCTACGCAGGGCAAAAGCGGTTCTCGTCCTCCGTGCTTGCTTTTTCTCAGAAAGAGCCGTGGTGTGCGTTTTCGCCGGAAAACGCGTTTTCGGCCGAAAACGTGTACGTTTGCACTTCCCCGCCACAGGGAAGCTGCTAGCCGGGAATTCTCTGCCTGGTTCTACCCGCTGCCCGGAACGCTACGCAGGGCAAAAGCGGTTCTCGTCCTCCGTGCTTGCTTTTTCTCAGAAAGAGCCGTGGTGTGCGTTTTCGCCGGAAAACGCGTTTTCGGCCGAAAACGTGTACGTTTGCACTTCCCCGCCACAGGGAAGCTGCTAGCCGGGAATTCTCTGCCTGGTTCTACCCGCTGCCCGGAACGCTACGCAGGGCAAAAGCGGTTCTCGTCCTCCGTGCTTGCTTTTTCTCAGAAAGAGCCGTGGTGTGCGTTTTCGCCGGAAAACGCGTTTTCGGCCGAAAACGTGTACGTTTGCACTTCCCCGCCACAGGGAAGCTGCTAGCCGGGAATTCTCTGCCTGGTTCTACCCGCTGCCCGGAACGCTACGCAGGGCAAAAGCGGTTCTCGTCCTCCGTGCTTGCTTTTTCTCAGAAAGAGCCGTGGTGTGCGTTTTCGCCGGAAAACGCGTTTTCGGCCGAAAACGTGTACGTTTGCACTTCCCCGCCACAGGGAAGCTGCTAGCCGGGAATTCTCTGCCTGGTTCTACCCGCTGCCCGGAACGCTACGCAGGGCAAAAGCGGTTCTCGTCCTCCGTGCTTGCTTTTTCTCAGAAAGAGCCGTGGTGTGCGTTTTCGCCGGAAAACGCGTTTTCGGCCGAAAACGTGTACGTTTGCACTTCCCCGCCACAGGGAAGCTGCTAGCCGGGAATTCTCTGCCTGGTTCTACCCGCTGCCCGGAACGCTACGCAGGGCAAAAGCGGTTCTCGTCCTCCGTGCTTGCTTTTTCTCAGAAAGAGCCGTGGTGTGCGTTTTCGCCGGAAAACGCGTTTTCGGCCGAAAACGTGTACGTTTGCACTTCCCCGCCACAGGGAAGCTGCTAGCCGGGAATTCTCTGCCTGGTTCTACCCGCTGCCCGGAACGCTACGCAGGGCAAAAGCGGTTCTCGTCCTCCGTGCTTGCTTTTTCTCAGAAAGAGCCGTGGTGTGCGTTTTCGCCGGAAAACGCGTTTTCGGCCGAAAACGTGTACGTTTGCACTTCCCCGCCACAGGGAAGCTGCTAGCCGGGAATTCTCTGCCTGGTTCTACCCGCTGCCCGGAACGCTACGCAGGGCAAAAGCGGTTCTCGTCCTCCGTGCTTGCTTTTTCTCAGAAAGAGCCGTGGTGTGCGTTTTCGCCGGAAAACGCGTTTTCGGCCGAAAACGTGTACGTTTGCACTTCCCCGCCACAGGGAAGCTGCTAGCCGGGAATTCTCTGCCTGGTTCTACCCGCTGCCCGGAACGCTACGCAGGGCAAAAGCGGTTCTCGTCCTCCGTGCTTGCTTTTTCTCAGAAAGAGCCGTGGTGTGCGTTTTCGCCGGAAAACGCGTTTTCGGCCGAAAACGTGTACGTTTGCACTTCCCCGCCACAGGGAAGCTGCTAGCCGGGAATTCTCTGCCTGGTTCTACCCGCTGCCCGGAACGCTACGCAGGGCAAAAGCGGTTCTCGTCCTCCGTGCTTGCTTTTTCTCAGAAAGAGCCGTGGTGTGCGTTTTCGCCGGAAAACGCGTTTTCGGCCGAAAACGTGTACGTTTGCACTTCCCCGCCACAGGGAAGCTGCTAGCCGGGAATTCTCTGCCTGGTTCTACCCGCTGCCCGGAACGCTACGCAGGGCAAAAGCGGTTCTCGTCCTCCGTGCTTGCTTTTTCTCAGAAAGAGCCGTGGTGTGCGTTTTCGCCGGAAAACGCGTTTTCGGCCGAAAACGTGTACGTTTGCACTTCCCCGCCACAGGGAAGCTGCTAGCCGGGAATTCTCTGCCTGGTTCTACCCGCTGCCCGGAACGCTACGCAGGGCAAAAGCGGTTCTCGTCCTCCGTGCTTGCTTTTTCTCAGAAAGAGCCGTGGTGTGCGTTTTCGCCGGAAAACGCGTTTTCGGCCGAAAACGTGTACGTTTGCACTTCCCCGCCACAGGGAAGCTGCTAGCCGGGAATTCTCTGCCTGGTTCTACCCGCTGCCCGGAACGCTACGCAGGGCAAAAGCGGTTCTCGTCCTCCGTGCTTGCTTTTTCTCAGAAAGAGCCGTGGTGTGCGTTTTCGCCGGAAAACGCGTTTTCGGCCGAAAACGTGTACGTTTGCACTTCCCCGCCACAGGGAAGCTGCTAGCCGGGAATTCTCTGCCTGGTTCTACCCGCTGCCCGGAACGCTACGCAGGGCAAAAGCGGTTCTCGTCC
The DNA here is from genome assembly GCF_965140245.1 of Athene noctua. NCBI lineage: Eukaryota > Metazoa > Chordata > Aves > Strigiformes > Strigidae > Athene > Athene noctua. Next base: position 58,889 of record NW_027437855.1, read on the forward strand.
TCCGTGCTTGCTTTTTCTCAGAAAGAGCCGTGGTGTGCGCTTTCGCCGGAAAACGCGTTTTCGGCCGAAAACGTGTACGTTTGCACTTCCCCGCCACAGGGAAGCTGCTAGCCGGGAATTCTCTGCCTGGTTCTACCCGCTGCCCGGAACGCTACGCAGGGCAAAAGCGGTTCTCGTCCTCCGTGCTTGCTTTTTCTCAGAAAGAGCCGTGGTGTGCGTTTTCGCCGGAAAACGCGTTTTCGGCCGAAAACGTGTACGTTTGCAGTTCCCCGCCACAGGGAAGCTGCTAGCCGGGAATTCTCTGCCTGGTTCTACCCGCTGCCCGGAACGCTACGCAGGGCAAAAGCGGTTCTCGTCCTCCGTGCTTGCTTTTTCTCAGAAAGAGCCGTGGTGTGCGTTTTCGCCGGAAAACGCGTTTTCGGCGGAAAACGTGTACGTTTGCACTTCCCCGCCACAGGGAAGCTGCTAGCCGGGAATTCTCTGCCTGGTTCTACCCGCTGCCCGGAACGCTACGCAGGGCAAAAGCGGTTCTCGTCCTCCGTGCTTGCTTTTTCTCAGAAAGAGCCGTGGTGTGCGCTTTCGCCGGAAAACGCGTTTTCGGCCGAAAACGTGTACGTTTGCACTTCCCCGCCACAGGGAAGCTGCTAGCCGGGAATTCTCTGCCTGGTTCTACCCGCTGCCCGGAACGCTACGCAGGGCAAAAGCGGTTCTCGTCCTCCGTGCTTGCTTTTTCTCAGAAAGAGCCGTGGTGTGCGTTTTCGCCGGAAAACGCGTTTTCGGCCGAAAACGTGTACGTTTGCACTTCCCCGCCACAGGGAAGCTGCTAGCCGGGAATTCTCTGCCTGGTTCTACCCGCTGCCCGGAACGCTACGCAGGGCAAAAGCGGTTCTCGTCCTCCGTGCTTGCTTTTTCTCAGAAAGAGCCGTGGTGTGCGATTTCGCCGGAAAACGCGTTTTCGGCCGAAAACGTGTACGTTTGCACTTCCCCGCCACAGGGAAGCTGCTAGCCGGGAATTCTCTGCCTGGTTCTACCCGCTGCCCGGAACGCTACGCAGGGCAAAAGCGGTTCTCGTCCTCCGTGCTTGCTTTTTCTCAGAAAGAGCCGTGGTGTGCGCTTTCGCCGGAAAACGCGTTTTCGGCCGAAAACGTGTACGTTTGCAATTCCCCGCCACAGGGAAGCTGCTAGCCGGGAATTCTCTGCCTGGTTCTACCCGCTGCCCGGAACGCTACGCAGGGCAAAAGCGGTTCTCGTCCTCCGTGCTTGCTTTTTCTCAGAAAGAGCCGTGGTGTGCGTTTTCGCCGGAAAACGCGTTTTCGGCCGAAAACGTGTACGTTTGCACTTCCCCGCCACAGGGAAGCTGCTAGCCGGGAATTCTCTGCCTGGTTCTACCCGCTGCCCGGAACGCTACGCAGGGCAAAAGCGGTTCTCGTCCTCCGTGCTTGCTTTTTCTCAGAAAGAGCCGTGGTGTGCGCTTTCGCCGGAAAACGCGTTTTCGGCCGAAAACGTGTACGTTTGCACTTCCCCGCCACAGGGAAGCTGCTAGCCGGGAATTCTCTGCCTGGTTCTACCCGCTGCCCGGAACGCTACGCAGGGCAAAAGCGGTTCTCGTCCTCCGTGCTTGCTTTTTCTCAGAAAGAGCCGTGGTGTGCGTTTTCGCCGGAAAACGCGTTTTCGGCCGAAAACGTGTACGTTTGCACTTCCCCGCCACAGGGAAGCTGCTAGCCGGGAATTCTCTGCCTGGTTCTACCCGCTGCCCGGAACGCTACGCAGGGCAAAAGCGGTTCTCGTCCTCCGTGCTTGCTTTTTCTCAGAAAGAGCCGTGGTGTGCGTTTTGGCCGGAAAACGCGTTTTCGGCCGAAAACGTGTACGTTTGCACTTCCCCGCCACAGGGAAGCTGCTAGCCGGGAATTCTCTGCCTGGTTTTACCCGCTGTCCGGAACGCTACGCAGGGCAAAAGCGGTTCTCGTCCTCCGTGCTTGCTTTTTCTCAGAAAGCGCCGTGGTGTGCGTTTTCGCCGGAAAACGCGTTTTCGGCCGAAAACGTGTACGTTTGCACTTCCCCGCCACAGGGAAGCTGCTAGCCGGGAATTCTCTGCCTGGTTCTACCCGCTGCCCGGAACGCTACGCAGGGCAAAAGCGGTTCTCGTCCTCCGTGCTTGCTTTTTCTCAGAAAGAGCCGTGGTGTGCGTTTTCGCCGGAAAACGCGTTTTCGGCCGAAAACGTGTACGTTTGCACTTCCCCGCCACAGGGAAGCTGCTAGCCGGGAATTCTCTGCCTGGTTCTACCCGCTGCCCGGAACGCTACGCAGGGCAAAAGCGATTCTCGTCCTCCGTGCTTGCTTTTTCTCAGAAAGAGCCGTGGTGTGCGATTTCGCCGGAAAACGCGTTTTCGGCCGAAAACGTGTACGTTTGCACTTCCCCGCCACAGGGAAGCTGCTAGCCGGGAATTCTCTGCCTGGTTCTACCCGCTGCCCGGAACGCTACGCAGGGCAAAAGCGGTTCTCGTCCTCCGTGCTTGCTTTTTCTCAGAAAGAGCCGTGGTGTGCGTTTTGGCCGGAAAACGCGTTTTCGGCCGAAAACGTGTACGTTTGCACTTCCCCGCCACAGGGAAGCTGCTAGCCGGGAATTCTCTGCCTGGTTCTACCCGCTGCCCGGAACGCTACGCAGGGCAAAAGCGGTTCTCGTCCTCCGTGCTTGCTTTTTCTCAGAAAGAGCCGTGGTGTGCGTTTTCGCCGGAAAACGCGTTTTCGGCCGAAAACGTGTACGTTTGCACTTCCCCGCCACAGGGAAGCTGCTAGCCGGGAATTCTCTGCCTGGTTCTACCCGCTGCCCGGAACGCTACGCAGGGCAAAAGCGGTTCTCGTCCTCCGTGCTTGCTTTTTCTCAGAAAGAGCCGTGGTGTGCGCTTTCGCCGGAAAACGCGTTTTCGGCCGAAAACGTGTACGTTTGCACTTCCCCGCCACAGGGAAGCTGCTAGCCGGGAATTCTCTGCCTGGTTCTACCCGCTGCCCGGAACGCTACGCAGGGCAAAAGCGGTTCTCGTCCTCCGTGCTTGCTTTTTCTCAGAAAGAGCCGTGGTGTGCGTTTTCGCCGGAAAACGCGTTTTCGGCCGAAAACGTGTACGTTTGCACTTCCCCGCCACAGGGAAGCTGCTAGCCGGGAATTCTCTGCCTGGTTCTACCCGCTGCCCGGAACGCTACGCAGGGCAAAAGCGGTTCTCGTCCTCCGTGCTTGCTTTTTCTCAGAAAGAGCCGTGGTGTGCGTTTTCGCCGGAAAACGCGTTTTCGGCCGAAAACGTGTACGTTTGCACTTCCCCGCCACAGGGAAGCTGCTAGCCGGGAATTCTCTGCCTGGTTCTACCCGCTGCCCGGAACGCTACGCAGGGCAAAAGCGGTTCTCGTCCTCCGTGCTTGCTTTTTCTCAGAAAGAGCCGTGGTGTGCGTTTTCGCCGGAAAACGCGTTTTCGGCCGAAAACGTGTACGTTTGCACTTCCCCGCCACAGGGAAGCTGCTAGCCGGGAATTCTCTGCCTGGTTCTACCCGCTGCCCGGAACGCTACGCAGGGCAAAAGCGGTTCTCGTCCTCCGTGCTTGCTTTTTCTCAGAAAGAGCCGTGGTGTGCGTTTTCGCCGGAAAACGCGTTTTCGGCCGAAAACGTGTACGTTTGCACTTCCCCGCCACAGGGAAGCTGCTAGCCGGGAATTCTCTGCCTGGTTCTACCCGCTGCCCGGAACGCTACGCAGGGCAAAAGCGGTTCTCGTCCTCCGTGCTTGCTTTTTCTCAGAAAGCGCCGTGGTGTGCGTTTTCGCCGGAAAACGCGTTTTCGGCCGAAAACGTGTACGTTTGCACTTCCCCGCCACAGGGAAGCTGCTAGCCGGGAATTCTCTGCCTGGTTCTACCCGCTGCCCGGAACGCTACGCAGGGCAAAAGCGGTTCTCGTCCTCCGTGCTTGCTTTTTCTCAGAAAGAGCCGTGGTGTGCGTTTTCGCCGGAAAACGCGTTTTCGGCCGAAAACGTGTACGTTTGCACTTCCCCGCCACAGGGAAGCTGCTAGCCGGGAATTCTCTGCCTGGTTCTACCCGCTGCCCGGAACGCTACGCAGGGCAAAAGCGGTTCTCGTCCTCCGTGCTTGCTTTTTCTCAGAAAGAGCCGTGGTGTGCGTTTTCGCCGGAAAACGCGTTTTCGGCCGAAAACGTGTACGTTTGCACTTCCCCGCCACAGGGAAGCTGCTAGCCGGGAATTCTCTGCCTGGTTCTACCCGCTGCCCGGAACGCTACGCAGGGCAAAAGCGGTTCTCGTCCTCCGTGCTTGCTTTTTCTCAGAAAGAGCCGTGGTGTGCGTTTTCGCCGGAAAACGCGTTTTCGGCCGAAAACGTGTACGTTTGCACTTCCCCGCCACAGGGAAGCTGCTAGCCGGGAATTCTCTGCCTGGTTCTACCCGCTGCCCGGAACGCTACGCAGGGCAAAAGCGGTTCTCGTCCTCCGTGCTTGCTTTTTCTCAGAAAGAGCCGTGGTGTGCGTTTTCGCCGGAAAACGCGTTTTCGGCCGAAAACGTGTACGTTTGCACTTCCCCGCCACAGGGAAGCTGCTAGCCGGGAATTCTCTGCCTGGTTCTACCCGCTGCCCGGAACGCTACGCAGGGCAAAAGCGGTTCTCGTCCTCCGTGCTTGCTTTTTCTCAGAAAGAGCCGTGGTGTGCGTTTTCGCCGGAAAACGCGTTTTCGGCCGAAAACGTGTACGTTTGCACTTCCCCGCCACAGGGAAGCTGCTAGCCGGGAATTCTCTGCCTGGTTCTACCCGCTGCCCGGAACGCTACGCAGGGCAAAAGCGGTTCTCGTCCTCCGTGCTTGCTTTTTCTCAGAAAGAGCCGTGGTGTGCGTTTTCGCCGGAAAACGCGTTTTCGGCCGAAAACGTGTACGTTTGCACTTCCCCGCCACAGGGAAGCTGCTAGCCGGGAATTCTCTGCCTGGTTCTACCCGCTGCCCGGAACGCTACGCAGGGCAAAAGCGGTTCTCGTCCTCCGTGCTTGCTTTTTCTCAGAAAGAGCCGTGGTGTGCGTTTTCGCCGGAAAACGCGTTTTCGGCCGAAAACGTGTACGTTTGCACTTCCCCGCCACAGGGAAGCTGCTAGCCGGGAATTCTCTGCCTGGTTCTACCCGCTGCCCGGAACGCTACGCAGGGCAAAAGCGGTTCTCGTCCTCCGTGCTTGCTTTTTCTCAGAAAGAGCCGTGGTGTGCGTTTTCGCCGGAAAACGCGTTTTCGGCCGAAAACGTGTACGTTTGCACTTCCCCGCCACAGGGAAGCTGCTAGCCGGGAATTCTCTGCCTGGTTCTACCCGCTGCCCGGAACGCTACGCAGGGCAAAAGCGGTTCTCGTCCTCCGTGCTTGCTTTTTCTCAGAAAGAGCCGTGGTGTGCGTTTTCGCCGGAAAACGCGTTTTCGGCCGAAAACGTGTACGTTTGCACTTCCCCGCCACAGGGAAGCTGCTAGCCGGGAATTCTCTGCCTGGTTCTACCCGCTGCCCGGAACGCTACGCAGGGCAAAAGCGGTTCTCGTCCTCCGTGCTTGCTTTTTCTCAGAAAGAGCCGTGGTGTGCGTTTTCGCCGGAAAACGCGTTTTCGGCCGAAAACGTGTACGTTTGCACTTCCCCGCCACAGGGAAGCTGCTAGCCGGGAATTCTCTGCCTGGTTCTACCCGCTGCCCGGAACGCTACGCAGGGCAAAAGCGGTTCTCGTCCTCCGTGCTTGCTTTTTCTCAGAAAGAGCCGTGGTGTGCGTTTTCGCCGGAAAACGCGTTTTCGGCCGAAAACGTGTACGTTTGCACTTCCCCGCCACAGGGAAGCTGCTAGCCGGGAATTCTCTGCCTGGTTCTACCCGCTGCCCGGAACGCTACGCAGGGCAAAAGCGGTTCTCGTCCTCCGTGCTTGCTTTTTCTCAGAAAGAGCCGTGGTGTGCGTTTTCGCCGGAAAACGCGTTTTCGGCCGAAAACGTGTACGTTTGCACTTCCCCGCCACAGGGAAGCTGCTAGCCGGGAATTCTCTGCCTGGTTCTACCCGCTGCCCGGAACGCTACGCAGGGCAAAAGCGGTTCTCGTCCTCCGTGCTTGCTTTTTCTCAGAAAGAGCCGTGGTGTGCGTTTTCGCCGGAAAACGCGTTTTCGGCCGAAAACGTGTACGTTTGCACTTCCCCGCCACAGGGAAGCTGCTAGCCGGGAATTCTCTGCCTGGTTCTACCCGCTGCCCGGAACGCTACGCAGGGCAAAAGCGGTTCTCGTCCTCCGTGCTTGCTTTTTCTCAGAAAGAGCCGTGGTGTGCGTTTTCGCCGGAAAACGCGTTTTCGGCCGAAAACGTGTACGTTTGCACTTCCCCGCCACAGGGAAGCTGCTAGCCGGGAATTCTCTGCCTGGTTCTACCCGCTGCCCGGAACGCTACGCAGGGCAAAAGCGGTTCTCGTCCTCCGTGCTTGCTTTTTCTCAGAAAGAGCCGTGGTGTGCGTTTTCGCCGGAAAACGCGTTTTCGGCCGAAAACGTGTACGTTTGCACTTCCCCGCCACAGGGAAGCTGCTAGCCGGGAATTCTCTGCCTGGTTCTACCCGCTGCCCGGAACGCTACGCAGGGCAAAAGCGGTTCTCGTCCTCCGTGCTTGCTTTTTCTCAGAAAGAGCCGTGGTGTGCGTTTTCGCCGGAAAACGCGTTTTCGGCCGAAAACGTGTACGTTTGCACTTCCCCGCCACAGGGAAGCTGCTAGCCGGGAATTCTCTGCCTGGTTCTACCCGCTGCCCGGAACGCTACGCAGGGCAAAAGCGGTTCTCGTCCTCCGTGCTTGCTTTTTCTCAGAAAGAGCCGTGGTGTGCGTTTTCGCCGGAAAACGCGTTTTCGGCCGAAAACGTGTACGTTTGCACTTCCCCGCCACAGGGAAGCTGCTAGCCGGGAATTCTCTGCCTGGTTCTACCCGCTGCCCGGAACGCTACGCAGGGCAAAAGCGGTTCTCGTCCTCCGTGCTTGCTTTTTCTCAGAAAGAGCCGTGGTGTGCGTTTTCGCCGGAAAACGCGTTTTCGGCCGAAAACGTGTACGTTTGCACTTCCCCGCCACAGGGAAGCTGCTAGCCGGGAATTCTCTGCCTGGTTCTACCCGCTGCCCGGAACGCTACGCAGGGCAAAAGCGGTTCTCGTCCTCCGTGCTTGCTTTTTCTCAGAAAGAGCCGTGGTGTGCGTTTTCGCCGGAAAACGCGTTTTCGGCCGAAAACGTGTACGTTTGCACTTCCCCGCCACAGGGAAGCTGCTAGCCGGGAATTCTCTGCCTGGTTCTACCCGCTGCCCGGAACGCTACGCAGGGCAAAAGCGGTTCTCGTCCTCCGTGCTTGCTTTTTCTCAGAAAGAGCCGTGGTGTGCGTTTTCGCCGGAAAACGCGTTTTCGGCCGAAAACGTGTACGTTTGCACTTCCCCGCCACAGGGAAGCTGCTAGCCGGGAATTCTCTGCCTGGTTCTACCCGCTGCCCGGAACGCTACGCAGGGCAAAAGCGGTTCTCGTCCTCCGTGCTTGCTTTTTCTCAGAAAGAGCCGTGGTGTGCGTTTTCGCCGGAAAACGCGTTTTCGGCCGAAAACGTGTACGTTTGCACTTCCCCGCCACAGGGAAGCTGCTAGCCGGGAATTCTCTGCCTGGTTCTACCCGCTGCCCGGAACGCTACGCAGGGCAAAAGCGGTTCTCGTCCTCCGTGCTTGCTTTTTCTCAGAAAGAGCCGTGGTGTGCGTTTTCGCCGGAAAACGCGTTTTCGGCCGAAAACGTGTACGTTTGCACTTCCCCGCCACAGGGAAGCTGCTAGCCGGGAATTCTCTGCCTGGTTCTACCCGCTGCCCGGAACGCTACGCAGGGCAAAAGCGGTTCTCGTCCTCCGTGCTTGCTTTTTCTCAGAAAGAGCCGTGGTGTGCGTTTTCGCCGGAAAACGCGTTTTCGGCCGAAAACGTGTACGTTTGCACTTCCCCGCCACAGGGAAGCTGCTAGCCGGGAATTCTCTGCCTGGTTCTACCCGCTGCCCGGAACGCTACGCAGGGCAAAAGCGGTTCTCGTCCTCCGTGCTTGCTTTTTCTCAGAAAGAGCCGTGGTGTGCGTTTTCGCCGGAAAACGCGTTTTCGGCCGAAAACGTGTACGTTTGCACTTCCCCGCCACAGGGAAGCTGCTAGCCGGGAATTCTCTGCCTGGTTCTACCCGCTGCCCGGAACGCTACGCAGGGCAAAAGCGGTTCTCGTCCTCCGTGCTTGCTTTTTCTCAGAAAGAGCCGTGGTGTGCGTTTTCGCCGGAAAACGCGTTTTCGGCCGAAAACGTGTACGTTTGCACTTCCCCGCCACAGGGAAGCTGCTAGCCGGGAATTCTCTGCCTGGTTCTACCCGCTGCCCGGAACGCTACGCAGGGCAAAAGCGGTTCTCGTCCTCCGTGCTTGCTTTTTCTCAGAAAGAGCCGTGGTGTGCGTTTTCGCCGGAAAACGCGTTTTCGGCCGAAAACGTGTACGTTTGCACTTCCCCGCCACAGGGAAGCTGCTAGCCGGGAATTCTCTGCCTGGTTCTACCCGCTGCCCGGAACGCTACGCAGGGCAAAAGCGGTTCTCGTCCTCCGTGCTTGCTTTTTCTCAGAAAGAGCCGTGGTGTGCGTTTTCGCCGGAAAACGCGTTTTCGGCCGAAAACGTGTACGTTTGCACTTCCCCGCCACAGGGAAGCTGCTAGCCGGGAATTCTCTGCCTGGTTCTACCCGCTGCCCGGAACGCTACGCAGGGCAAAAGCGGTTCTCGTCCTCCGTGCTTGCTTTTTCTCAGAAAGAGCCGTGGTGTGCGTTTTCGCCGGAAAACGCGTTTTCGGCCGAAAACGTGTACGTTTGCACTTCCCCGCCACAGGGAAGCTGCTAGCCGGGAATTCTCTGCCTGGTTCTACCCGCTGCCCGGAACGCTACGCAGGGCAAAAGCGGTTCTCGTCCTCCGTGCTTGCTTTTTCTCAGAAAGAGCCGTGGTGTGCGTTTTCGCCGGAAAACGCGTTTTCGGCCGAAAACGTGTACGTTTGCACTTCCCCGCCACAGGGAAGCTGCTAGCCGGGAATTCTCTGCCTGGTTCTACCCGCTGCCCGGAACGCTACGCAGGGCAAAAGCGGTTCTCGTCCTCCGTGCTTGCTTTTTCTCAGAAAGAGCCGTGGTGTGCGTTTTCGCCGGAAAACGCGTTTTCGGCCGAAAACGTGTACGTTTGCACTTCCCCGCCACAGGGAAGCTGCTAGCCGGGAATTCTCTGCCTGGTTCTACCCGCTGCCCGGAACGCTACGCAGGGCAAAAGCGGTTCTCGTCCTCCGTGCTTGCTTTTTCTCAGAAAGAGCCGTGGTGTGCGTTTTCGCCGGAAAACGCGTTTTCGGCCGAAAACGTGTACGTTTGCACTTCCCCGCCACAGGGAAGCTGCTAGCCGGGAATTCTCTGCCTGGTTCTACCCGCTGCCCGGAACGCTACGCAGGGCAAAAGCGGTTCTCGTCCTCCGTGCTTGCTTTTTCTCAGAAAGAGCCGTGGTGTGCGTTTTCGCCGGAAAACGCGTTTTCGGCCGAAAACGTGTACGTTTGCACTTCCCCGCCACAGGGAAGCTGCTAGCCGGGAATTCTCTGCCTGGTTCTACCCGCTGCCCGGAACGCTACGCAGGGCAAAAGCGGTTCTCGTCCTCCGTGCTTGCTTTTTCTCAGAAAGAGCCGTGGTGTGCGTTTTCGCCGGAAAACGCGTTTTCGGCCGAAAACGTGTACGTTTGCACTTCCCCGCCACAGGGAAGCTGCTAGCCGGGAATTCTCTGCCTGGTTCTACCCGCTGCCCGGAACGCTACGCAGGGCAAAAGCGGTTCTCGTCCTCCGTGCTTGCTTTTTCTCAGAAAGAGCCGTGGTGTGCGTTTTCGCCGGAAAACGCGTTTTCGGCCGAAAACGTGTACGTTTGCACTTCCCCGCCACAGGGAAGCTGCTAGCCGGGAATTCTCTGCCTGGTTCTACCCGCTGCCCGGAACGCTACGCAGGGCAAAAGCGGTTCTCGTCCTCCGTGCTTGCTTTTTCTCAGAAAGAGCCGTGGTGTGCGTTTTCGCCGGAAAACGCGTTTTCGGCCGAAAACGTGTACGTTTGCACTTCCCCGCCACAGGGAAGCTGCTAGCCGGGAATTCTCTGCCTGGTTCTACCCGCTGCCCGGAACGCTACGCAGGGCAAAAGCGGTTCTCGTCCTCCGTGCTTGCTTTTTCTCAGAAAGAGCCGTGGTGTGCGTTTTCGCCGGAAAACGCGTTTTCGGCCGAAAACGTGTACGTTTGCACTTCCCCGCCACAGGGAAGCTGCTAGCCGGGAATTCTCTGCCTGGTTCTACCCGCTGCCCGGAACGCTACGCAGGGCAAAAGCGGTTCTCGTCCTCCGTGCTTGCTTTTTCTCAGAAAGAGCCGTGGTGTGCGTTTTCGCCGGAAAACGCGTTTTCGGCCGAAAACGTGTACGTTTGCACTTCCCCGCCACAGGGAAGCTGCTAGCCGGGAATTCTCTGCCTGGTTCTACCCGCTGCCCGGAACGCTACGCAGGGCAAAAGCGGTTCTCGTCCTCCGTGCTTGCTTTTTCTCAGAAAGAGCCGTGGTGTGCGTTTTCGCCGGAAAACGCGTTTTCGGCCGAAAACGTGTACGTTTGCACTTCCCCGCCACAGGGAAGCTGCTAGCCGGGAATTCTCTGCCTGGTTCTACCCGCTGCCCGGAACGCTACGCAGGGCAAAAGCGGTTCTCGTCCTCCGTGCTTGCTTTTTCTCAGAAAGAGCCGTGGTGTGCGTTTTCGCCGGAAAACGCGTTTTCGGCCGAAAACGTGTACGTTTGCACTTCCCCGCCACAGGGAAGCTGCTAGCCGGGAATTCTCTGCCTGGTTCTACCCGCTGCCCGGAACGCTACGCAGGGCAAAAGCGGTTCTCGTCCTCCGTGCTTGCTTTTTCTCAGAAAGAGCCGTGGTGTGCGTTTTCGCCGGAAAACGCGTTTTCGGCCGAAAACGTGTACGTTTGCACTTCCCCGCCACAGGGAAGCTGCTAGCCGGGAATTCTCTGCCTGGTTCTACCCGCTGCCCGGAACGCTACGCAGGGCAAAAGCGGTTCTCGTCCTCCGTGCTTGCTTTTTCTCAGAAAGAGCCGTGGTGTGCGTTTTCGCCGGAAAACGCGTTTTCGGCCGAAAACGTGTACGTTTGCACTTCCCCGCCACAGGGAAGCTGCTAGCCGGGAATTCTCTGCCTGGTTCTACCCGCTGCCCGGAACGCTACGCAGGGCAAAAGCGGTTCTCGTCCTCCGTGCTTGCTTTTTCTCAGAAAGAGCCGTGGTGTGCGTTTTCGCCGGAAAACGCGTTTTCGGCCGAAAACGTGTACGTTTGCACTTCCCCGCCACAGGGAAGCTGCTAGCCGGGAATTCTCTGCCTGGTTCTACCCGCTGCCCGGAACGCTACGCAGGGCAAAAGCGGTTCTCGTCCTCCGTGCTTGCTTTTTCTCAGAAAGAGCCGTGGTGTGCGTTTTCGCCGGAAAACGCGTTTTCGGCCGAAAACGTGTACGTTTGCACTTCCCCGCCACAGGGAAGCTGCTAGCCGGGAATTCTCTGCCTGGTTCTACCCGCTGCCCGGAACGCTACGCAGGGCAAAAGCGGTTCTCGTCCTCCGTGCTTGCTTTTTCTCAGAAAGAGCCGTGGTGTGCGTTTTCGCCGGAAAACGCGTTTTCGGCCGAAAACGTGTACGTTTGCACTTCCCCGCCACAGGGAAGCTGCTAGCCGGGAATTCTCTGCCTGGTTCTACCCGCTGCCCGGAACGCTACGCAGGGCAAAAGCGGTTCTCGTCCTCCGTGCTTGCTTTTTCTCAGAAAGAGCCGTGGTGTGCGTTTTCGCCGGAAAACGCGTTTTCGGCCGAAAACGTGTACGTTTGCACTTCCCCGCCACAGGGAAGCTGCTAGCCGGGAATTCTCTGCCTGGTTCTACCCGCTGCCCGGAACGCTACGCAGGGCAAAAGCGGTTCTCGTCCTCCGTGCTTGCTTTTTCTCAGAAAGAGCCGTGGTGTGCGTTTTCGCCGGAAAACGCGTTTTCGGCCGAAAACGTGTACGTTTGCACTTCCCCGCCACAGGGAAGCTGCTAGCCGGGAATTCTCTGCCTGGTTCTACCCGCTGCCCGGAACGCTACGCAGGGCAAAAGCGGTTCTCGTCCTCCGTGCTTGCTTTTTCTCAGAAAGAGCCGTGGTGTGCGTTTTCGCCGGAAAACGCGTTTTCGGCCGAAAACGTGTACGTTTGCACTTCCCCGCCACAGGGAAGCTGCTAGCCGGGAATTCTCTGCCTGGTTCTACCCGCTGCCCGGAACGCTACGCAGGGCAAAAGCGGTTCTCGTCCTCCGTGCTTGCTTTTTCTCAGAAAGAGCCGTGGTGTGCGTTTTCGCCGGAAAACGCGTTTTCGGCCGAAAACGTGTACGTTTGCACTTCCCCGCCACAGGGAAGCTGCTAGCCGGGAATTCTCTGCCTGGTTCTACCCGCTGCCCGGAACGCTACGCAGGGCAAAAGCGGTTCTCGTCCTCCGTGCTTGCTTTTTCTCAGAAAGAGCCGTGGTGTGCGTTTTCGCCGGAAAACGCGTTTTCGGCCGAAAACGTGTACGTTTGCACTTCCCCGCCACAGGGAAGCTGCTAGCCGGGAATTCTCTGCCTGGTTCTACCCGCTGCCCGGAACGCTACGCAGGGCAAAAGCGGTTCTCGTCCTCCGTGCTTGCTTTTTCTCAGAAAGAGCCGTGGTGTGCGTTTTCGCCGGAAAACGCGTTTTCGGCCGAAAACGTGTACGTTTGCACTTCCCCGCCACAGGGAAGCTGCTAGCCGGGAATTCTCTGCCTGGTTCTACCCGCTGCCCGGAACGCTACGCAGGGCAAAAGCGGTTCTCGTCCTCCGTGCTTGCTTTTTCTCAGAAAGAGCCGTGGTGTGCGTTTTCGCCGGAAAACGCGTTTTCGGCCGAAAACGTGTACGTTTGCACTTCCCCGCCACAGGGAAGCTGCTAGCCGGGAATTCTCTGCCTGGTTCTACCCGCTGCCCGGAACGCTACGCAGGGCAAAAGCGGTTCTCGTCCTCCGTGCTTGCTTTTTCTCAGAAAGAGCCGTGGTGTGCGTTTTCGCCGGAAAACGCGTTTTCGGCCGAAAACGTGTACGTTTGCACTTCCCCGCCACAGGGAAGCTGCTAGCCGGGAATTCTCTGCCTGGTTCTACCCGCTGCCCGGAACGCTACGCAGGGCAAAAGCGGTTCTCGTCCTCCGTGCTTGCTTTTTCTCAGAAAGAGCCGTGGTGTGCGTTTTCGCCGGAAAACGCGTTTTCGGCCGAAAACGTGTACGTTTGCACTTCCCCGCCACAGGGAAGCTGCTAGCCGGGAATTCTCTGCCTGGTTCTACCCGCTGCCCGGAACGCTACGCAGGGCAAAAGCGGTTCTCGTCCTCCGTGCTTGCTTTTTCTCAGAAAGAGCCGTGGTGTGCGTTTTCGCCGGAAAACGCGTTTTCGGCCGAAAACGTGTACGTTTGCACTTCCCCGCCACAGGGAAGCTGCTAGCCGGGAATTCTCTGCCTGGTTCTACCCGCTGCCCGGAACGCTACGCAGGGCAAAAGCGGTTCTCGTCCTCCGTGCTTGCTTTTTCTCAGAAAGAGCCGTGGTGTGCGTTTTCGCCGGAAAACGCGTTTTCGGCCGAAAACGTGTACGTTTGCACTTCCCCGCCACAGGGAAGCTGCTAGCCGGGAATTCTCTGCCTGGTTCTACCCGCTGCCCGGAACGCTACGCAGGGCAAAAGCGGTTCTCGTCCTCCGTGCTTGCTTTTTCTCAGAAAGAGCCGTGGTGTGCGTTTTCGCCGGAAAACGCGTTTTCGGCCGAAAACGTGTACGTTTGCACTTCCCCGCCACAGGGAAGCTGCTAGCCGGGAATTCTCTGCCTGGTTCTACCCGCTGCCCGGAACGCTACGCAGGGCAAAAGCGGTTCTCGTCCTCCGTGCTTGCTTTTTCTCAGAAAGAGCCGTGGTGTGCGTTTTCGCCGGAAAACGCGTTTTCGGCCGAAAACGTGTACGTTTGCACTTCCCCGCCACAGGGAAGCTGCTAGCCGGGAATTCTCTGCCTGGTTCTACCCGCTGCCCGGAACGCTACGCAGGGCAAAAGCGGTTCTCGTCCTCCGTGCTTGCTTTTTCTCAGAAAGAGCCGTGGTGTGCGTTTTCGCCGGAAAACGCGTTTTCGGCCGAAAACGTGTACGTTTGCACTTCCCCGCCACAGGGAAGCTGCTAGCCGGGAATTCTCTGCCTGGTTCTACCCGCTGCCCGGAACGCTACGCAGGGCAAAAGCGGTTCTCGTCCTCCGTGCTTGCTTTTTCTCAGAAAGAGCCGTGGTGTGCGTTTTCGCCGGAAAACGCGTTTTCGGCCGAAAACGTGTACGTTTGCACTTCCCCGCCACAGGGAAGCTGCTAGCCGGGAATTCTCTGCCTGGTTCTACCCGCTGCCCGGAACGCTACGCAGGGCAAAAGCGGTTCTCGTCCTCCGTGCTTGCTTTTTCTCAGAAAGAGCCGTGGTGTGCGTTTTCGCCGGAAAACGCGTTTTCGGCCGAAAACGTGTACGTTTGCACTTCCCCGCCACAGGGAAGCTGCTAGCCGGGAATTCTCTGCCTGGTTCTACCCGCTGCCCGGAACGCTACGCAGGGCAAAAGCGGTTCTCGTCCTCCGTGCTTGCTTTTTCTCAGAAAGAGCCGTGGTGTGCGTTTTCGCCGGAAAACGCGTTTTCGGCCGAAAACGTGTACGTTTGCACTTCCCCGCCACAGGGAAGCTGCTAGCCGGGAATTCTCTGCCTGGTTCTACCCGCTGCCCGGAACGCTACGCAGGGCAAAAGCGGTTCTCGTCCTCCGTGCTTGCTTTTTCTCAGAAAGAGCCGTGGTGTGCGTTTTCGCCGGAAAACGCGTTTTCGGCCGAAAACGTGTACGTTTGCACTTCCCCGCCACAGGGAAGCTGCTAGCCGGGAATTCTCTGCCTGGTTCTACCCGCTGCCCGGAACGCTACGCAGGGCAAAAGCGGTTCTCGTCCTCCGTGCTTGCTTTTTCTCAGAAAGAGCCGTGGTGTGCGTTTTCGCCGGAAAACGCGTTTTCGGCCGAAAACG
Organism: Athene noctua; assembly: GCF_965140245.1. Taxonomy (NCBI): domain Eukaryota; kingdom Metazoa; phylum Chordata; class Aves; order Strigiformes; family Strigidae; genus Athene; species Athene noctua. Next base: position 73,998 of record NW_027437855.1, read on the forward strand.
TGTACGTTTGCACTTCCCCGCCACAGGGAAGCTGCTAGCCGGGAATTCTCTGCCTGGTTCTACCCGCTGCCCGGAACGCTACGCAGGGCAAAAGCGGTTCTCGTCCTCCGTGCTTGCTTTTTCTCAGAAAGAGCCGTGGTGTGCGTTTTCGCCGGAAAACGCGTTTTCGGCCGAAAACGTGTACGTTTGCACTTCCCCGCCACAGGGAAGCTGCTAGCCGGGAATTCTCTGCCTGGTTCTACCCGCTGCCCGGAACGCTACGCAGGGCAAAAGCGGTTCTCGTCCTCCGTGCTTGCTTTTTCTCAGAAAGAGCCGTGGTGTGCGTTTTCGCCGGAAAACGCGTTTTCGGCCGAAAACGTGTACGTTTGCACTTCCCCGCCACAGGGAAGCTGCTAGCCGGGAATTCTCTGCCTGGTTCTACCCGCTGCCCGGAACGCTACGCAGGGCAAAAGCGGTTCTCGTCCTCCGTGCTTGCTTTTTCTCAGAAAGAGCCGTGGTGTGCGTTTTCGCCGGAAAACGCGTTTTCGGCCGAAAACGTGTACGTTTGCACTTCCCCGCCACAGGGAAGCTGCTAGCCGGGAATTCTCTGCCTGGTTCTACCCGCTGCCCGGAACGCTACGCAGGGCAAAAGCGGTTCTCGTCCTCCGTGCTTGCTTTTTCTCAGAAAGAGCCGTGGTGTGCGTTTTCGCCGGAAAACGCGTTTTCGGCCGAAAACGTGTACGTTTGCACTTCCCCGCCACAGGGAAGCTGCTAGCCGGGAATTCTCTGCCTGGTTCTACCCGCTGCCCGGAACGCTACGCAGGGCAAAAGCGGTTCTCGTCCTCCGTGCTTGCTTTTTCTCAGAAAGAGCCGTGGTGTGCGTTTTCGCCGGAAAACGCGTTTTCGGCCGAAAACGTGTACGTTTGCACTTCCCCGCCACAGGGAAGCTGCTAGCCGGGAATTCTCTGCCTGGTTCTACCCGCTGCCCGGAACGCTACGCAGGGCAAAAGCGGTTCTCGTCCTCCGTGCTTGCTTTTTCTCAGAAAGAGCCGTGGTGTGCGTTTTCGCCGGAAAACGCGTTTTCGGCCGAAAACGTGTACGTTTGCACTTCCCCGCCACAGGGAAGCTGCTAGCCGGGAATTCTCTGCCTGGTTCTACCCGCTGCCCGGAACGCTACGCAGGGCAAAAGCGGTTCTCGTCCTCCGTGCTTGCTTTTTCTCAGAAAGAGCCGTGGTGTGCGTTTTCGCCGGAAAACGCGTTTTCGGCCGAAAACGTGTACGTTTGCACTTCCCCGCCACAGGGAAGCTGCTAGCCGGGAATTCTCTGCCTGGTTCTACCCGCTGCCCGGAACGCTACGCAGGGCAAAAGCGGTTCTCGTCCTCCGTGCTTGCTTTTTCTCAGAAAGAGCCGTGGTGTGCGTTTTCGCCGGAAAACGCGTTTTCGGCCGAAAACGTGTACGTTTGCACTTCCCCGCCACAGGGAAGCTGCTAGCCGGGAATTCTCTGCCTGGTTCTACCCGCTGCCCGGAACGCTACGCAGGGCAAAAGCGGTTCTCGTCCTCCGTGCTTGCTTTTTCTCAGAAAGAGCCGTGGTGTGCGTTTTCGCCGGAAAACGCGTTTTCGGCCGAAAACGTGTACGTTTGCACTTCCCCGCCACAGGGAAGCTGCTAGCCGGGAATTCTCTGCCTGGTTCTACCCGCTGCCCGGAACGCTACGCAGGGCAAAAGCGGTTCTCGTCCTCCGTGCTTGCTTTTTCTCAGAAAGAGCCGTGGTGTGCGTTTTCGCCGGAAAACGCGTTTTCGGCCGAAAACGTGTACGTTTGCACTTCCCCGCCACAGGGAAGCTGCTAGCCGGGAATTCTCTGCCTGGTTCTACCCGCTGCCCGGAACGCTACGCAGGGCAAAAGCGGTTCTCGTCCTCCGTGCTTGCTTTTTCTCAGAAAGAGCCGTGGTGTGCGTTTTCGCCGGAAAACGCGTTTTCGGCCGAAAACGTGTACGTTTGCACTTCCCCGCCACAGGGAAGCTGCTAGCCGGGAATTCTCTGCCTGGTTCTACCCGCTGCCCGGAACGCTACGCAGGGCAAAAGCGGTTCTCGTCCTCCGTGCTTGCTTTTTCTCAGAAAGAGCCGTGGTGTGCGTTTTCGCCGGAAAACGCGTTTTCGGCCGAAAACGTGTACGTTTGCACTTCCCCGCCACAGGGAAGCTGCTAGCCGGGAATTCTCTGCCTGGTTCTACCCGCTGCCCGGAACGCTACGCAGGGCAAAAGCGGTTCTCGTCCTCCGTGCTTGCTTTTTCTCAGAAAGAGCCGTGGTGTGCGTTTTCGCCGGAAAACGCGTTTTCGGCCGAAAACGTGTACGTTTGCACTTCCCCGCCACAGGGAAGCTGCTAGCCGGGAATTCTCTGCCTGGTTCTACCCGCTGCCCGGAACGCTACGCAGGGCAAAAGCGGTTCTCGTCCTCCGTGCTTGCTTTTTCTCAGAAAGAGCCGTGGTGTGCGTTTTCGCCGGAAAACGCGTTTTCGGCCGAAAACGTGTACGTTTGCACTTCCCCGCCACAGGGAAGCTGCTAGCCGGGAATTCTCTGCCTGGTTCTACCCGCTGCCCGGAACGCTACGCAGGGCAAAAGCGGTTCTCGTCCTCCGTGCTTGCTTTTTCTCAGAAAGAGCCGTGGTGTGCGTTTTCGCCGGAAAACGCGTTTTCGGCCGAAAACGTGTACGTTTGCACTTCCCCGCCACAGGGAAGCTGCTAGCCGGGAATTCTCTGCCTGGTTCTACCCGCTGACCGGAACGCTACGCAGGGCAAAAGCGGTTCTCGTCCTCCGTGCTTGCTTTTTCTCAGAAAGAGCCGTGGTGTGCGTTTTCGCCGGAAAACGCGTTTTCGGCCGAAAACGTGTACGTTTGCACTTCCCCGCCACAGGGAAGCTGCTAGCCGGGAATTCTCTGCCTGGTTCTACCCGCTGCCCGGAACGCTACGCAGGGCAAAAGCGGTTCTCGTCCTCCGTGCTTGCTTTTTCTCAGAAAGAGCCGTGGTGTGCGTTTTCGCCGGAAAACGCGTTTTCGGCCGAAAACGTGTACGTTTGCACTTCCCCGCCACAGGGAAGCTGCTAGCCGGGAATTCTCTGCCTGGTTCTACCCGCTGCCCGGAACGCTACGCAGGGCAAAAGCGGTTCTCGTCCTCCGTGCTTGCTTTTTCTCAGAAAGAGCCGTGGTGTGCGTTTTCGCCGGAAAACGCGTTTTCGGCCGAAAACGTGTACGTTTGCACTTCCCCGCCACAGGGAAGCTGCTAGCCGGGAATTCTCTGCCTGGTTCTACCCGCTGCCCGGAACGCTACGCAGGGCAAAAGCGGTTCTCGTCCTCCGTGCTTGCTTTTTCTCAGAAAGAGCCGTGGTGTGCGTTTTCGCCGGAAAACGCGTTTTCGGCCGAAAACGTGTACGTTTGCACTTCCCCGCCACAGGGAAGCTGCTAGCCGGGAATTCTCTGCCTGGTTCTACCCGCTGCCCGGAACGCTACGCAGGGCAAAAGCGGTTCTCGTCCTCCGTGCTTGCTTTTTCTCAGAAAGAGCCGTGGTGTGCGTTTTCGCCGGAAAACGCGTTTTCGGCCGAAAACGTGTACGTTTGCACTTCCCCGCCACAGGGAAGCTGCTAGCCGGGAATTCTCTGCCTGGTTCTACCCGCTGCCCGGAACGCTACGCAGGGCAAAAGCGGTTCTCGTCCTCCGTGCTTGCTTTTTCTCAGAAAGAGCCGTGGTGTGCGTTTTCGCCGGAAAACGCGTTTTCGGCCGAAAACGTGTACGTTTGCACTTCCCCGCCACAGGGAAGCTGCTAGCCGGGAATTCTCTGCCTGGTTCTACCCGCTGCCCGGAACGCTACGCAGGGCAAAAGCGGTTCTCGTCCTCCGTGCTTGCTTTTTCTCAGAAAGAGCCGTGGTGTGCGTTTTCGCCGGAAAACGCGTTTTCGGCCGAAAACGTGTACGTTTGCACTTCCCCGCCACAGGGAAGCTGCTAGCCGGGAATTCTCTGCCTGGTTCTACCCGCTGCCCGGAACGCTACGCAGGGCAAAAGCGGTTCTCGTCCTCCGTGCTTGCTTTTTCTCAGAAAGAGCCGTGGTGTGCGTTTTCGCCGGAAAACGCGTTTTCGGCCGAAAACGTGTACGTTTGCACTTCCCCGCCACAGGGAAGCTGCTAGCCGGGAATTCTCTGCCTGGTTCTACCCGCTGCCCGGAACGCTACGCAGGGCAAAAGCGGTTCTCGTCCTCCGTGCTTGCTTTTTCTCAGAAAGAGCCGTGGTGTGCGTTTTCGCCGGAAAACGCGTTTTCGGCCGAAAACGTGTACGTTTGCACTTCCCCGCCACAGGGAAGCTGCTAGCCGGGAATTCTCTGCCTGGTTCTACCCGCTGCCCGGAACGCTACGCAGGGCAAAAGCGGTTCTCGTCCTCCGTGCTTGCTTTGTCTCAGAAAGAGCCGTGGTGTGCGTTTTCGCCGGAAAACGCGTTTTCGGCCGAAAAGGTGTACGTTTGCACTTCCCCGCCACAGGGAAGCTGCTAGCCGGGAATTCTCTGCCTGGTTCTACCCGCTGCCCGGAACGCTACGCAGGGCAAAAGCGGTTCTCGTCCTCCGTGCTTGCTTTTTCTCAGAAAGAGCCGTGGTGTGCGTTTTCGCCGGAAAACGCGTTTTCGGCCGAAAACGTGTACGTTTGCACTTCCCCGCCACAGGGAAGCTGCTAGCCGGGAATTCTCTGCCTGGTTCTACCCGCTGCCCGGAACGCTACGCAGGGCAAAAGCGGTTCTCGTCCTCCGTGCTTGCTTTTTCTCAGAAAGAGCCGTGGTGTGCGTTTTCGCCGGAAAACGCGTTTTCGGCCGAAAACGTGTACGTTTGCACTTCCCCGCCACAGGGAAGCTGCTAGCCGGGAATTCTCTGCCTGGTTCTACCCGCTGCCCGGAACGCTACGCAGGGCAAAAGCGGTTCTCGTCCTCCGTGCTTGCTTTTTCTCAGAAAGAGCCGTGGTGTGCGTTTTCGCCGGAAAACGCGTTTTCGGCCGAAAACGTGTACGTTTGCACTTCCCCGCCACAGGGAAGCTGCTAGCCGGGAATTCTCTGCCTGGTTCTACCCGCTGCCCGGAACGCTACGCAGGGCAAAAGCGGTTCTCGTCCTCCGTGCTTGCTTTTTCTCAGAAAGAGCCGTGGTGTGCGTTTTCGCCGGAAAACGCGTTTTCGGCCGAAAACGTGTACGTTTGCACTTCCCCGCCACAGGGAAGCTGCTAGCCGGGAATTCTCTGCCTGGTTCTACCCGCTGCCCGGAACGCTACGCAGGGCAAAAGCGGTTCTCGTCCTCCGTGCTTGCTTTTTCTCAGAAAGAGCCGTGGTGTGCGTTTTCGCCGGAAAACGCGTTTTCGGCCGAAAACGTGTACGTTTGCACTTCCCCGCCACAGGGAAGCTGCTAGCCGGGAATTCTCTGCCTGGTTCTACCCGCTGCCCGGAACGCTACGCAGGGCAAAAGCGGTTCTCGTCCTCCGTGCTTGCTTTTTCTCAGAAAGAGCCGTGGTGTGCGTTTTCGCCGGAAAACGCGTTTTCGGCCGAAAACGTGTACGTTTGCACTTCCCCGCCACAGGGAAGCTGCTAGCCGGGAATTCTCTGCCTGGTTCTACCCGCTGCCCGGAACGCTACGCAGGGCAAAAGCGGTTCTCGTCCTCCGTGCTTGCTTTTTCTCAGAAAGAGCCGTGGTGTGCGTTTTCGCCGGAAAACGCGTTTTCGGCCGAAAACGTGTACGTTTGCACTTCCCCGCCACAGGGAAGCTGCTAGCCGGGAATTCTCTGCCTGGTTCTACCCGCTGCCCGGAACGCTACGCAGGGCAAAAGCGGTTCTCGTCCTCCGTGCTTGCTTTTTCTCAGAAAGAGCCGTGGTGTGCGTTTTCGCCGGAAAACGCGTTTTCGGCCGAAAACGTGTACGTTTGCACTTCCCCGCCACAGGGAAGCTGCTAGCCGGGAATTCTCTGCCTGGTTCTACCCGCTGCCCGGAACGCTACGCAGGGCAAAAGCGGTTCTCGTCCTCCGTGCTTGCTTTTTCTCAGAAAGAGCCGTGGTGTGCGTTTTCGCCGGAAAACGCGTTTTCGGCCGAAAACGTGTACGTTTGCACTTCCCCGCCACAGGGAAGCTGCTAGCCGGGAATTCTCTGCCTGGTTCTACCCGCTGCCCGGAACGCTACGCAGGGCAAAAGCGGTTCTCGTCCTCCGTGCTTGCTTTTTCTCAGAAAGAGCCGTGGTGTGCGTTTTCGCCGGAAAACGCGTTTTCGGCCGAAAACGTGTACGTTTGCACTTCCCCGCCACAGGGAAGCTGCTAGCCGGGAATTCTCTGCCTGGTTCTACCCGCTGCCCGGAACCTACGCAGGGCAAAAGCGGTTCTCGTCCTCCGTGCTTGCTTTTTCTCAGAAAGAGCCGTGGTGTGCGTTTTCGCCGGAAAACGCGTTTTCGGCCGAAAACGTGTACGTTTGCACTTCCCCGCCACAGGGAAGCTGCTAGCCGGGAATTCTCTGCCTGGTTCTACCCGCTGCCCGGAACGCTACGCAGGGCAAAAGCGGTTCTCGTCCTCCGTGCTTGCTTTTTCTCAGAAAGAGCCGTGGTGTGCGTTTTCGCCGGAAAACGCGTTTTCGGCCGAAAACGTGTACGTTTGCACTTCCCCGCCACAGGGAAGCTGCTAGCCGGGAATTCTCTGCCTGGTTCTACCCGCTGCCCGGAACGCTACGCAGGGCAAAAGCGGTTCTCGTCCTCCGTGCTTGCTTTTTCTCAGAAAGAGCCGTGGTGTGCGTTTTCGCCGGAAAACGCGTTTTCGGCCGAAAACGTGTACGTTTGCACTTCCCCGCCACAGGGAAGCTGCTAGCCGGGAATTCTCTGCCTGGTTCTACCCGCTGCCCGGAACGCTACGCAGGGCAAAAGCGGTTCTCGTCCTCCGTGCTTGCTTTTTCTCAGAAAGAGCCGTGGTGTGCGTTTTCGCCGGAAAACGCGTTTTCGGCCGAAAACGTGTACGTTTGCACTTCCCCGCCACAGGGAAGCTGCTAGCCGGGAATTCTCTGCCTGGTTCTACCCGCTGCCCGGAACGCTACGCAGGGCAAAAGCGGTTCTCGTCCTCCGTGCTTGCTTTTTCTCAGAAAGAGCCGTGGTGTGCGTTTTCGCCGGAAAACGCGTTTTCGGCCGAAAACGTGTACGTTTGCACTTCCCCGCCACAGGGAAGCTGCTAGCCGGGAATTCTCTGCCTGGTTCTACCCGCTGCCCGGAACGCTACGCAGGGCAAAAGCGGTTCTCGTCCTCCGTGCTTGCTTTTTCTCAGAAAGAGCCGTGGTGTGCGTTTTCGCCGGAAAACGCGTTTTCGGCCGAAAACGTGTACGTTTGCACTTCCCCGCCACAGGGAAGCTGCTAGCCGGGAATTCTCTGCCTGGTTCTACCCGCTGCCCGGAACGCTACGCAGGGCAAAAGCGGTTCTCGTCCTCCGTGCTTGCTTTTTCTCAGAAAGAGCCGTGGTGTGCGTTTTCGCCGGAAAACGCGTTTTCGGCCGAAAACGTGTACGTTTGCACTTCCCCGCCACAGGGAAGCTGCTAGCCGGGAATTCTCTGCCTGGTTCTACCCGCTGCCCGGAACGCTACGCAGGGCAAAAGCGGTTCTCGTCCTCCGTGCTTGCTTTTTCTCAGAAAGAGCCGTGGTGTGCGTTTTCGCCGGAAAACGCGTTTTCGGCCGAAAACGTGTACGTTTGCACTTCCCCGCCACAGGGAAGCTGCTAGCCGGGAATTCTCTGCCTGGTTCTACCCGCTGCCCGGAACGCTACGCAGGGCAAAAGCGGTTCTCGTCCTCCGTGCTTGCTTTTTCTCAGAAAGAGCCGTGGTGTGCGTTTTCGCCGGAAAACGCGTTTTCGGCCGAAAACGTGTACGTTTGCACTTCCCCGCCACAGGGAAGCTGCTAGCCGGGAATTCTCTGCCTGGTTCTACCCGCTGCCCGGAACGCTACGCAGGGCAAAAGCGGTTCTCGTCCTCCGTGCTTGCTTTTTCTCAGAAAGAGCCGTGGTGTGCGTTTTCGCCGGAAAACGCGTTTTCGGCCGAAAACGTGTACGTTTGCACTTCCCCGCCACAGGGAAGCTGCTAGCCGGGAATTCTCTGCCTGGTTCTACCCGCTGCCCGGAACGCTACGCAGGGCAAAAGCGGTTCTCGTCCTCCGTGCTTGCTTTTTCTCAGAAAGAGCCGTGGTGTGCGTTTTCGCCGGAAAACGCGTTTTCGGCCGAAAACGTGTACGTTTGCACTTCCCCGCCACAGGGAAGCTGCTAGCCGGGAATTCTCTGCCTGGTTCTACCCGCTGCCCGGAACGCTACGCAGGGCAAAAGCGGTTCTCGTCCTCCGTGCTTGCTTTTTCTCAGAAAGAGCCGTGGTGTGCGTTTTCGCCGGAAAACGCGTTTTCGGCCGAAAACGTGTACGTTTGCACTTCCCCGCCACAGGGAAGCTGCTAGCCGGGAATTCTCTGCCTGGTTCTACCCGCTGCCCGGAACGCTACGCTGGGCAAAAGCGATTCTCGTCCTCCGTGCTTGCTTTTTCTCAGAAAGAGCCGTGGTGTGCGTTTTCGCCGGAAAACGCGTTTTCGGCCGAAAACGTGTACGTTTGCACTTCCCCGGCCACAGGGAAGCTGCTAGCCGGGAATTCTCTGCCTGGTTCTACCCGCTGCCCGGAACGCTACGCAGGGCAAAAGCGGTTCTCGTCCTCCGTGCTTGCTTTTTCTCAGAAAGAGCCGTGGTGTGCGTTTTCGCCGGAAAACGCGTTTTCGGCCGAAAACGTGTACGTTTGCACTTCCTCGCCACAGGGAAGCTGCTAGCCGGGAATTCTCTGCCTGGTTCTACCCGCTGCCCGGAACGCTACGCAGGGCAAAAGCGGTTCTCGTCCTCCGTGCTTGCTTTTTCTCAGAAAGAGCCGTGGTGTGCGTTTTCGCCGGAAAACGCGTTTTCGGCCGAAAACGTGTACGTTTGCACTTCCCCGCCACAGGGAAGCTGCTAGCCGGGAATTCTCTGCCTGGTTCTACCCGGTGCCCGGAACGCTACGCAGGGCAAAAGAGATTCTCGTCCTCCGTGCTTGCTTTTTCTCAGAAAGAGCCATGGTGTGCTTTTTCTCCGGAAAACGCGTTTTCGGCAGGAAACGTGTACGTTTGCACTACCCGGCCACAGGGAAGCTGCTAGCCGGGAATTCGCTGCCTGGTTCTACCCGCTGCCCGGAACGCTACGCAGGGCAAAAGCGGTTCTCGTCCTCCGTGCTTGCTTTTTCTCAGAAAGAGCCGTGGTGTGCGTTTTCGCCGGAAAACGCGTTTTCGGCCGAAAACGTGTACGTTTGCACTTCCCCGCCACAGGGAAGCTGCTAGCCGGGAATTCTCTGCCTGGTTCTACCCGCTGCCCGGAACGCTACGCAGGGCAAAAGCGGTTCTCGTCCTCCGTGCTTGCTTTTTCTCAGAAAGAGCCGTGGTGTGCGTTTTCGCCGGAAAACGCGTTTTCGGCCGAAAACGTGTACGTTTGCACTTCCCCGCCACAGGGAAGCTGCTAGCCGGGAATTCTCTGCCTGGTTCTACCCGCTGCCCGGAACGCTACGCAGGGCAAAAGCGGTTCTCGTCCTCCGTGCTTGCTTTTTCTCAGAAAGAGCCGTGGTGTGCGTTTTCGCCGGAAAACGCGTTTTCGGCCGAAAACGTGTACGTTTGCACTTCCCCGCCACAGGGAAGCTGCTAGCCGGGAATTCTCTGCCTGGTTCTACCCGCTGCCCGGAACGCTACGCAGGGCAAAAGCGGTTCTCGTCCTCCGTGCTTGCTTTTTCTCAGAAAGAGCCGTGGTGTGCGTTTTCGCCGGAAAACGCGTTTTCGGCCGAAAACGTGTACGTTTGCACTTCCCCGCCACAGGGAAGCTGCTAGCCGGGAATTCTCTGCCTGGTTCTACCCGCTGCCCGGAACGCTACGCAGGGCAAAAGCGGTTCTCGTCCTCCGTGCTTGCTTTTTCTCAGAAAGAGCCGTGGTGTGCGTTTTCGCCGGAAAACGCGTTTTCGGCCGAAAACGTGTACGTTTGCACTTCCCCGCCACAGGGAAGCTGCTAGCCGGGAATTCTCTGCCTGGTTCTACCCGCTGCCCGGAACGCTACGCAGGGCAAAAGCGGTTCTCGTCCTCCGTGCTTGCTTTTTCTCAGAAAGAGCCGTGGTGTGCGTTTTCGCCGGAAAACGCGTTTTCGGCCGAAAACGTGTACGTTTGCACTTCCCCGCCACAGGGAAGCTGCTAGCCGGGAATTCTCTGCCTGGTTCTACCCGCTGCCCGGAACGCTACGCAGGGCAAAAGCGGTTCTCGTCCTCCGTGCTTGCTTTTTCTCAGAAAGAGCCGTGGTGTGCGTTTTCGCCGGAAAACGCGTTTTCGGCCGAAAACGTGTACGTTTGCACTTCCCCGCCACAGGGAAGCTGCTAGCCGGGAATTCTCTGCCTGGTTCTACCCGCTGCCCGGAACGCTACGCAGGGCAAAAGCGGTTCTCGTCCTCCGTGCTTGCTTTTTCTCAGAAAGAGCCGTGGTGTGCGTTTTCGCCGGAAAACGCGTTTTCGGCCGAAAACGTGTACGTTTGCACTTCCCCGCCACAGGGAAGCTGCTAGCCGGGAATTCTCTGCCTGGTTCTACCCGCTGCCCGGAACGCTACGCAGGGCAAAAGCGGTTCTCGTCCTCCGTGCTTGCTTTTTCTCAGAAAGAGCCGTGGTGTGCGTTTTCGCCGGAAAACGCGTTTTCGGCCGAAAACGTGTACGTTTGCACTTCCCCGCCACAGGGAAGCTGCTAGCCGGGAATTCTCTGCCTGGTTCTACCCGCTGCCCGGAACGCTACGCAGGGCAAAAGCGGTTCTCGTCCTCCGTGCTTGCTTTTTCTCAGAAAGAGCCGTGGTGTGCGTTTTCGCCGGAAAACGCGTTTTCGGCCGAAAACGTGTACGTTTGCACTTCCCCGCCACAGGGAAGCTGCTAGCCGGGAATTCTCTGCCTGGTTCTACCCGCTGCCCGGAACGCTACGCAGGGCAAAAGCGGTTCTCGTCCTCCGTGCTTGCTTTTTCTCAGAAAGAGCCGTGGTGTGCGTTTTCGCCGGAAAACGCGTTTTCGGCCGAAAACGTGTACGTTTGCACTTCCCCGCCACAGGGAAGCTGCTAGCCGGGAATTCTCTGCCTGGTTCTACCCGCTGCCCGGAACGCTACGCAGGGCAAAAGCGGTTCTCGTCCTCCGTACTTGCTTTTTCTCAGAAAGAGCCGTGGTGTGCGTTTTCGCCGGAAAACGCGTTTTCGGCCGAAAACGTGTACGTTTGCACTTCCCCGCCACAGGGAAGCTGCTAGCCGGGAATTCTCTGCCTGGTTCTACCCGCTGCCCGGAACGCTACGCAGGGCAAAAGCGGTTCTCGTCCTCCGTGCTTGCTTTATCTCAGAAACAGCCGTGGTGTGCGATTTCGCCGGAAAACGCGTTTTCGGCCGAAAACGTGTACGTTTGCACTTCCCCGCCACAGGGAAGCTGCTAGCCGGGAATTCTCTGCCTGGTTCTACCCGCTGCCCGGAACGCTACGCAGGGCAAAAGCGGTTCTCGTCCTCCGTGCTTGCGTTTTCTCAGAAAGAGCCGTGGTGTGCGTTTTCGCCGGAAAACGCGTTTTCGGCCGAAAACGTGTACGTTTGCACTTCCCCGCCACAGGGAAGCTGCTAGCCGGGAATTCTCTGCCTGGTTCTACCCGCTGCCCGGAACGCTACGCAGGGCAAAAGCGGTTCTCGTCCTCCGTGCTTGCTTTTTCTCAGAAAGAGCCGTGGTGTGCGTTTTCGCCGGAAAACGCGTTTTCGGCCGAAAACGTGTACGTTTGCACTTCCCCGCCACAGGGAAGCTGCTAGCCGGGAATTCTCTGCCTGGTTCTACCCGCTGCCCGGAACGCTACGCAGGGCAAAAGCGGTTCTCGTCCTCCGTGCTTGCTTTTTCTCAGAAAGAGCCGTGGTGTGCGTTTTCGCCGGAAAACGCGTTTTCGGCCGAAAACGTGTACGTTTGCACTTCCCCGCCACAGGGAAGCTGCTAGCCGGGAATTCTCTGCCTGGTTCTACCCGCTGCCCGGAACGCTACGCAGGGCAAAAGCGGTTCTCGTCCTCCGTGCTTGCTTTTTCTCAGAAAGAGCCGTGGTGTGCGTTTTCGCCGGAAAACGCGTTTTCGGCCGAAAACGTGTACGTTTGCACTTCCCCGCCACAGGGAAGCTGCTAGCCGGGAATTCTCTGCCTGGTTCTACCCGCTGCCCGGAACGCTACGCAGGGCAAAAGCGGTTCTCGTCCTCCGTGCTTGCTTTTTCTCAGAAAGAGCCGTGGTGTGCGTTTTCGCCGGAAAACGCGTTTTCGGCCGAAAACGTGTACGTTTGCACTTCCCCGCCACAGGGAAGCTGCTAGCCGGGAATTCTCTGCCTGGTTCTACCCGCTGCCCGGAACGCTACGCAGGGCAAAAGCGGTTCTCGTCCTCCGTGCTTGCTTTTTCTCAGAAAGAGCCGTGGTGTGCGTTTTCGCCGGAAAACGCGTTTTCGGCCGAAAACGTGTACGTTTGCACTTCCCCGCCACAGGGAAGCTGCTAGCCGGGAATTCTCTGCCTGGTTCTACCCGCTGCCCGGAACGCTACGCAGGGCAAAAGCGGTTCTCGTCCTCCGTGCTTGCTTTTTCTCAGAAAGAGCCGTGGTGTGCGTTTTCGCCGGAAAACGCGTTTTCGGCCGAAAACGTGTACGTTTGCACTTCCCCGCCACAGGGAAGCTGCTAGCCGGGAATTCTCTGCCTGGTTCTACCCGCTGCCCGGAACGCTACGCAGGGCAAAAGCGGTTCTCGTCCTCCGTGCTTGCTTTTTCTCAGAAAGAGCCGTGGTGTGCGTTTTCGCCGGAAAACGCGTTTTCGGCCGAAAACGTGTACGTTTGCACTTCCCCGCCACAGGGAAGCTGCTAGCCGGGAATTCTCTGCCTGGTTCTACCCGCTGCCCGGAACGCTACGCAGGGCAAAAGCGGTTCTCGTCCTCCGTGCTTGCTTTATCTCAGAAACAGCCGTGGTGTGCGATTTCGCCGGAAAACGCGTTTTCGGCCGAAAACGTGTACGTTTGCACTTCCCCGCCACAGGGAAGCTGCTAGCCGGGAATTCTCTGCCTGGTTCTACCCGCTGCCCGGAACGCTACGCAGGGCAAAAGCGGTTCTCGTCCTCCGTGCTTGCTTTTTCTCAGAAAGAGCCGTGGTGTGCGTTTTCGCCGGAAAACGCGTTTTCGGCCGAAAACGTGTACGTTTGCACTTCCCCGCCACAGGGAAGCTGCTAGCCGGGAATTCTCTGCCTGGTTCTACCCGCTGCCCGGAACGCTACGCAGGGCAAAAGCGGTTCTCGTCCTCCGTGCTTGCTTTTTCTCAGAAAGAGCCGTGGTGTGCGTTTTCGCCGGAAAACGCGTTTTCGGCCGAAAACGTGTACGTTTGCACTTCCCCGCCACAGGGAAGCTGCTAGCCGGGAATTCTCTGCCTGGTTCTACCCGCTGCCCGGAACGCTACGCAGGGCAAAAGCGGTTCTCGTCCTCCGTGCTTGCTTTTTCTCAGAAAGAGCCGTGGTGTGCGTTTTCGCCGGAAAACGCGTTTTCGGCCGAAAACGTGTACGTTTGCACTTCCCCGCCACAGGGAAGCTGCTAGCCGGGAATTCTCTGCCTGGTTCTACCCGCTGCCCGGAACGCTACGCAGGGCAAAAGCGGTTCTCGTCCTCCGTGCTTGCTTTTTCTCAGAAAGAGCCGTGGTGTGCGTTTTCGCCGGAAAACGCGTTTTCGGCCGAAAACGTGTACGTTTGCACTTCCCCGCCACAGGGAAGCTGCTAGCCGGGAATTCTCTGCCTGGTTCTACCCGCTGCCCGGAACGCTACGCAGGGCAAAAGCGGTTCTCGTCCTCCGTGCTTGCTTTTTCTCAGAAAGAGCCGTGGTGTGCGATTTCGCCGGAAAACGCGTTTTCGGCCGAAAACGTGTACGTTTGCACTTCCCCGCCACAGGGAAGCTGCTAGCCGGGAATTCTCTGCCTGGTTCTACCCGCTGCCCGGAACGCTACGCAGGGCAAAAGCGGTTCTCGTCCTCCGTGCTTGCTTTTTCTCAGAAAGAGCCGTGGTGTGCGTTTTCGCCGGAAAACGCGTTTTCGGCCGAAAACGTGTACGTTTGCACTTCCCCGCCACAGGGAAGCTGCTAGCCGGGAATTCTCTGCCTGGTTCTACCCGCTGCCCGGAACGCTACGCAGGGCAAAAGCGGTTCTCGTCCTCCGTGCTTGCTTTTTCTCAGAAAGAGCCGTGGTGTGCGTTTTCGCCGGAAAACGCGTTTTCGGCCGAAAACGTGTACGTTTGCACTTCCCCGCCACAGGGAAGCTGCTAGCCGGGAATTCTCTGCCTGGTTCTACCCGCTGCCCGGAACGCTACGCAGGGCAAAAGCGGTTCTCGTCCTCCGTGCTTGCTTTTTCTCAGAAAGAGCCGTGGTGTGCGTTTTCGCCGGAAAACGCGTTTTCGGCCGAAAACGTGTACGTTTGCACTTCCCCGCCACAGGGAAGCTGCTAGCCGGGAATTCTCTGCCTGGTTCTACCCGCTGCCCGGAACGCTACGCAGGGCAAAAGCGGTTCTCGTCCTCCGTGCTTGCTTTTTCTCAGAAAGAGCCGTGGTGTGCGTTTTCGCCGGAAAACGCGTTTTCGGCCGAAAACGTGTACGTTTGCACTTCCCCGCCACAGGGAAGCTGCTAGCCGGGAATTCTCTGCCTGGTTCTACCCGCTGCCCGGAACGCTACGCAGGGCAAAAGCGGTTCTCGTCCTCCGTGCTTGCTTTTTCTCAGAAAGAGCCGTGGTGTGCGTTTTCGCCGGAAAACGCGTTTTCGGCCGAAAACGTGTACGTTTGCACTTCCCCGCCACAGGGAAGCTGCTAGCCGGGAATTCTCTGCCTGGTTCTACCCGCTGCCCGGAACGCTACGCAGGGCAAAAGCGGTTCTCGTCCTCCGTGCTTGCTTTTTCTCAGAAAGAGCCGTGGTGTGCGTTTTCGCCGGAAAACGCGTTTTCGGCCGAAAACGTGTACGTTTGCACTTCCCCGCCACAGGGAAGCTGCTAGCCGGGAATTCTCTGCCTGGTTCTACCCGCTGCCCGGAACGCTACGCAGGGCAAAAGCGGTTCTCGTCCTCCGTGCTTGCTTTTTCTCAGAAAGAGCCGTGGTGTGCGTTTTCGCCGGAAAACGCGTTTTCGGCCGAAAACGTGTACGTTTGCACTTCCCCGCCACAGGGAAGCTGCTAGCCGGGAATTCTCTGCCTGGTTCTACCCGCTGCCCGGAACGCTACGCAGGGCAAAAGCGGTTCTCGTCCTCCGTGCTTGCTTTTTCTCAGAAAGAGCCGTGGTGTGCGTTTTCGCCGGAAAACGCGTTTTCGGCCGAAAACGTGTACGTTTGCACTTCCCCGCCACAGGGAAGCTGCTAGCCGGGAATTCTCTGCCTGGTTCTACCCGCTGCCCGGAACGCTACGCAGGGCAAAAGCGGTTCTCGTCCTCCGTGCTTGCTTTTTCTCAGAAAGAGCCGTGGTGTGCGTTTTCGCCGGAAAACGCGTTTTCGGCCGAAAACGTGTACGTTTGCACTTCCCCGCCACAGGGAAGCTGCTAGCCGGGAATTCTCTGCCTGGTTCTACCCGCTGCCCGGAACGCTACGCAGGGCAAAAGCGGTTCTCGTCCTCCGTGCTTGCTTTTTCTCAGAAAGAGCCGTGGTGTGCGTTTTCGCCGGAAAACGCGTTTTCGGCCGAAAACGTGTACGTTTGCACTTCCCCGCCACAGGGAAGCTGCTAGCCGGGAATTCTCTGCCTGGTTCTACCCGCTGCCCGGAACGCTACGCAGGGCAAAAGCGGTTCTCGTCCTCCGTGCTTGCTTTTTCTCAGAAAGAGCCGTGGTGTGCGTTTTCGCCGGAAAACGCGTTTTCGGCCGAAAACGTGTACGTTTGCACTTCCCCGCCACAGGGAAGCTGCTAGCCGGGAATTCTCTGCCTGGTTCTACCCGCTGCCCGGAACGCTACGCAGGGCAAAAGCGGTTCTCGTCCTCCGTGCTTGCTTTTTCTCAGAAAGAGCCGTGGTGTGCGTTTTCGCCGGAAAACGCGTTTTCGGCCGAAAACGTGTACGTTTGCACTTCCCCGCCACAGGGAAGCTGCTAGCCGGGAATTCTCTGCCTGGTTCTACCCGCTGCCCGGAACGCTACGCAGGGCAAAAGCGGTTCTCGTCCTCCGTGCTTGCTTTTTCTCAGAAAGAGCCGTGGTGTGCGTTTTCGCCGGAAAACGCGTTTTCGGCCGAAAACGTGTACGTTTGCACTTCCCCGCCACAGGGAAGCTGCTAGCCGGGAATTCTCTGCCTGGTTCTACCCGCTGCCCGGAACGCTACGCAGGGCAAAAGCGGTTCTCGTCCTCCGTGCTTGCTTTTTCTCAGAAAGAGCCGTGGTGTGCGTTTTCGCCGGAAAACGCGTTTTCGGCCGAAAACGTGTACGTTTGCACTTCCCCGCCACAGGGAAGCTGCTAGCCGGGAATTCTCTGCCTGGTTCTACCCGCTGCCCGGAACGCTACGCAGGGCAAAAGCGGTTCTCGTCCTCCGTGCTTGCTTTTTCTCAGAAAGAGCCGTGGTGTGCGTTTTCGCCGGAAAACGCGTTTTCGGCCGAAAACGTGTACGTTTGCACTTCCCCGCCACAGGGAAGCTGCTAGCCGGGAATTCTCTGCCTGGTTCTACCCGCTGCCCGGAACGCTACGCAGGGCAAAAGCGGTTCTCGTCCTCCGTGCTTGCTTTTTCTCAGAAAGAGCCGTGGTGTGCGTTTTCGCCGGAAAACGCGTTTTCGGCCGAAAACGTGTACGTTTGCACTTCCCCGCCACAGGGAAGCTGCTAGCCGGGAATTCTCTGCCTGGTTCTACCCGCTGCCCGGAACGCTACGCAGGGCAAAAGCGGTTCTCGTCCTCCGTGCTTGCTTTTTCTCAGAAAGAGCCGTGGTGTGCGTTTTCGCCGGAAAACGCGTTTTCGGCCGAAAACGTGTACGTTTGCACTTCCCCGCCACAGGGAAGCTGCTAGCCGGGAATTCTCTGCCTGGTTCTACCCGCTGCCCGGAACGCTACGCAGGGCAAAAGCGGTTCTCGTCCTCCGTGCTTGCTTTTTCTCAGAAAGAGCCGTGGTGTGCGTTTTCGCCGGAAAACGCGTTTTCGGCCGAAAACGTGTACGTTTGCACTTCCCCGCCACAGGGAAGCTGCTAGCCGGGAATTCTCTGCCTGGTTCTACCCGCTGCCCGGAACGCTACGCAGGGCAAAAGCGGTTCTCGTCCTCCGTGCTTGCTTTTTCTCAGAAAGAGCCGTGGTGTGCGTTTTCGCCGGAAAACGCGTTTTCGGCCGAAAACGTGTACGTTTGCACTTCCCCGCCACAGGGAAGCTGCTAGCCGGGAATTCTCTGCCTGGTTCTACCCGCTGCCCGGAACGCTACGCAGGGCAAAAGCGGTTCTCGTCCTCCGTGCTTGCTTTTTCTCAGAAAGAGCCGTGGTGTGCGTTTTCGCCGGAAAACGCGTTTTCGGCCGAAAACGTGTACGTTTGCACTTCCCCGCCACAGGGAAGCTGCTAGCCGGGAATTCTCTGCCTGGTTCTACCCGCTGCCCGGAACGCTACGCAGGGCAAAAGCGGTTCTCGTCCTCCGTGCTTGCTTTTTCTCAGAAAGAGCCGTGGTGTGCGTTTTCGCCGGAAAACGCGTTTTCGGCCGAAAACGTGTACGTTTGCACTTCCCCGCCACAGGGAAGCTGCTAGCCGGGAATTCTCTGCCTGGTTCTACCCGCTGCCCGGAACGCTACGCAGGGCAAAAGCGGTTCTCGTCCTCCGTGCTTGCTTTTTCTCAGAAAGAGCCGTGGTGTGCGTTTTCGCCGGAAAACGCGTTTTCGGCCGAAAACGTGTACGTTTGCACTTCCCCGCCACAGGGAAGCTGCTAGCCGGGAATTCTCTGCCTGGTTCTACCCGCTGCCCGGAACGCTACGCAGGGCAAAAGCGGTTCTCGTCCTCCGTGCTTGCTTTTTCTCAGAAAGAGCCGTGGTGTGCGTTTTCGCCGGAAAACGCGTTTTCGGCCGAAAACGTGTACGTTTGCACTTCCCCGCCACAGGGAAGCTGCTAGCCGGGAATTCTCTGCCTGGTTCTACCCGCTGCCCGGAACGCTACGCAGGGCAAAAGCGGTTCTCGTCCTCCGTGCTTGCTTTTTCTCAGAAAGAGCCGTGGTGTGCGTTTTCGCCGGAAAACGCGTTTTCGGCCGAAAACGTGTACGTTTGCACTTCCCCGCCACAGGGAAGCTGCTAGCCGGGAATTCTCTGCCTGGTTCTACCCGCTGCCCGGAACGCTACGCAGGGCAAAAGCGGTTCTCGTCCTCCGTGCTTGCTTTTTCTCAGAAAGAGCCGTGGTGTGCGTTTTCGCCGGAAAACGCGTTTTCGGCCGAAAACGTGTACGTTTGCACTTCCCCGCCACAGGGAAGCTGCTAGCCGGGAATTCTCTGCCTGGTTCTACCCGCTGCCCGGAACGCTACGCAGGGCAAAAGCGGTTCTCGTCCTCCGTGCTTGCTTTTTCTCAGAAAGAGCCGTGGTGTGCGTTTTCGCCGGAAAACGCGTTTTCGGCCGAAAACGTGTACGTTTGCACTTCCCCGCCACAGGGAAGCTGCTAGCCGGGAATTCTCTGCCTGGTTCTACCCGCTGCCCGGAACGCTACGCAGGGCAAAAGCGGTTCTCGTCCTCCGTGCTTGCTTTTTCTCAGAAAGAGCCGTGGTGTGCGTTTTCGCCGGAAAACGCGTTTTCGGCCGAAAACGTGTACGTTTGCACTTCCCCGCCACAGGGAAGCTGCTAGCCGGGAATTCTCTGCCTGGTTCTACCCGCTGCCCGGAACGCTACGCAGGGCAAAAGCGGTTCTCGTCCTCCGTGCTTGCTTTTTCTCAGAAAGAGCCGTGGTGTGCGTTTTCGCCGGAAAACGCGTTTTCGGCCGAAAACGTGTACGTTTGCACTTCCCCGCCACAGGGAAGCTGCTAGCCGGGAATTCTCTGCCTGGTTCTACCCGCTGCCCGGAACGCTACGCAGGGCAAAAGCGGTTCTCGTCCTCCGTGCTTGCTTTTTCTCAGAAAGAGCCGTGGTGTGCGTTTTCGCCGGAAAACGCGTTTTCGGCCGAAAACGTGTACGTTTGCACTTCCCCGCCACAGGGAAGCTGCTAGCCGGGAATTCTCTGCCTGGTTCTACCCGCTGCCCGGAACGCTACGCAGGGCAAAAGCGGTTCTCGTCCTCCGTGCTTGCTTTTTCTCAGAAAGAGCCGTGGTGTGCGTTTTCGCCGGAAAACGCGTTTTCGGCCGAAAACGTGTACGTTTGCACTTCCCCGCCACAGGGAAGCTGCTAGCCGGGAATTCTCTGCCTGGTTCTACCCGCTGCCCGGAACGCTACGCAGGGCAAAAGCGGTTCTCGTCCTCCGTGCTTGCTTTTTCTCAGAAAGAGCCGTGGTGTGCGTTTTCGCCGGAAAACGCGTTTTCGGCCGAAAACGTGTACGTTTGCACTTCCCCGCCACAGGGAAGCTGCTAGCCGGGAATTCTCTGCCTGGTTCTACCCGCTGCCCGGAACGCTACGCAGGGCAAAAGCGGTTCTCGTCCTCCGTGCTTGCTTTTTCTCAGAAAGAGCCGTGGTGTGCGTTTTCGCCGGAAAACGCGTTTTCGGCCGAAAACGTGTACGTTTGCACTTCCCCGCCACAGGGAAGCTGCTAGCCGGGAATTCTCTGCCTGGTTCTACCCGCTGCCCGGAACGCTACGCAGGGCAAAAGCGGTTCTCGTCCTCCGT